>NW_027555958.1:282453237-282608237 GCF_003287225.1 Phascolarctos cinereus
TTATGAACCACTAGTCTTTTGTGGAAGAGAGGAGAAATTGAATTTCTTAGGCTGTCTTTTAGTCAGTGAGGGGAAATTTCCTGGGTAATACTAGCTTTATGTGTTTCCTGATAGAGTATCCCATGCTAGAGTATCCAAGGAAAGAGAAGGGGATTTCCTAATGCAGCATACTCCTTAGAGAAAAAAGAGGATAATCCATAGGGTTTCCCATAGGGACCCACTTGGAACACAAACCTAGTAGGTTAGTCTGTCAATGCAATTGCAATGAGAAGAGGATTGCTAATTCAGCAACTTCATCCAAAATTTACTGTTTACCTTTTAGGAGGAGCCTAAAGTACATGATGGTACTATGAGTCTTGGGGAAACTATGTAAGGTTCTGTGTGAAAGAGGGACTCACCAGAATGTCAAAGAACTATCTGATTAAAAAAAAACTGACTTCAGTTCCTTTCTGGAGTTAGGAAAGGGTATGAGTTGATCTGGCGCGAGTATTTGTGTCTTCTCTATGTTTATTGGTTCCAGTGATACATATGCATCTTCTGTATTTTCTTGCAGGTAAAATAAAAGCTGTCCTATGCTCTAGATACATGTGTTACCTTTATTATGCATATGAAAATAGGGGGATTCTTTTACAGAAACCCATAAATGAGTTATTCCCTGAACATACCAGGAACTTTTTCTGAAGCAACACCAGGTAGAAATAGAAAGCCAAAGAAAAAGAAATTAACTCTTTTGGTTCAGTCTCCAGGATCATATCCTTGGAATATGGGCAACCTAACCTATATGTTACAACTGCACGTGCCCTAACATTTAAGTTATGATTATGTGAAAACAAATGTTGGGAAAGAGTAAATCAATAGCACAGAAAGACAGAATAGGTAAAGGTCAGAAAAATGTGGGTTCAAGTCATATTTCTAACATACTACTACAGTTATATGACTACGGAGAAGTTGCTTAAAACCTTTCAATCTCCCAAGCAATCAGTAGAATAAAGAATATCTTCTTCTAAAAAGATTCAATCAGCCTACATCTGGAGTAATGACCCATACATACAGAATTGCTAATCCATTTAGCAGGAGGAGTTTCCACGCATGAAATTCCATACAATGACACTGCAGGTCCAGGTCAAAAACAATCACTAATGTAGAGGTAAATAATTTGTCAAAACCTGCATTTTATAATGTTCTCTTCTGACCAAATTAAGTAGAGTTTTTAATGAAGATAGTTATAACTTGTGCTATATATACATATATATACACCACCGAACTAAATTCAAATCCTCCTTATTTCTACCACACTGGAGGCATACATATACATATACAAAGATTTGAGTCCAAAGCGATCAATGCAATCCAGAAATGCTTTTCTTCTTAGATATAATTTCTGAGAAAATCAGTAATGAGACATCTGATATATAAAAATAAGATTCGAGATATTTACTTTAGCTAATGTATGTCATTCCATTTTGTCCAGATTCTAGATTTCATTGGTGTGAAGAACTTCCAAGAATGAAAAAATACCTGCACTAATGAAATTTAACAATTATAATTTGTAATATCAGAAGAGATACTTTTTACTATCGAGAGATTAAGGGAGTCAGAGACAAGACATAAACCAGGTATGCCTGACTCCAAGATTAGCTCTTTATCAACTGAACCATGGTGCCTTTCATGCCATATACTAGACTAAGACATAATAAAAAGATAGCTATGGGATAGTATAATGTCTTTGAGAATGAGTTTAATTATATAATTTGGGGAGAGATTCTCTTTGTGTGTGTGTGTGTGTGTGTGTGTGTGCGTGTGTGTATGTGTTTTCATAGAGCAATAAAAAAATCATCTTATCTTCTAAAAATACAAGCTGAAGAAATATGTTAGAAATTTCCCAATAGTCAGCCACAAAAACATAGACTATTACCAACTAAAAACCAACATTATTCCCGTTGCGTGTGAGAATTTGACACTTCTGGGCACCAGCAGCATTTTAAAAAATCTTTTTTCTTGGTTTCATATAAATGAAATTTTTCCACTCAAGAAGTAAAAAAGAAAGTAATCTTTGAAACACTAGCTAATGGACAAATACGAAAAACCAGTATGATCCCTGAATGTGAAACGGAGACAGGCTGTACCAGGCTACGTCGTTAACAATCTGAAAATTGGTCAGTTTCAAAGCCACAGTATTTATGTTTCATCCTGTGTCCCAAGAGTACATTAGCAAAACACTGACTAGGTGTGTGCCCACTTTTTTATGCTTACTGTGGTTTGTACTTGGACTTTGGAGCTGAGTCTACCCATGCAATGAAAAGTGAAGAATTGGAGCTCTTACCTGAATGAAAGAAAGAAAGAAAGAAAGAAAGAAAGAAAGAAAGAAAGAAAGAAAGAAAGAAAGAAAGAAAGAAGAAAAACTTATACTGTGATTATGTGGCTATTTTAGGTGAAGGTGATTTGACACCTAAATTTTCCTGATAATTGGGTTTGGGAAGATTGGATTTGGAGATTTGGCTTCCCGAAGAACCTTACTTAAATCATATACTGAACAAATTGTATCTAAAAGATAAAATATCAAAGATCCTCTTCGAGTGAATTTCCATTAATTTTCTAATTCCAGGATTCAAGAAAGTAGAAGTTGAGTGTCACCTGGCATTTTTGAACATAAAAATGGAACACAAAAAGACTAATGAACAAAATCCAAACAGTGCTTTTGGCCACCATCCCCCTGCAACACCTCACCAAGGGAAATCTACACCATGGGGCAGAAACAAAGCCTGAAGAATCTTCATCCAGCAATTTCAAAGGTTATTCCCATAAGTCATGTGGTAGTGGAAAGAATACAAGGCTTAAAGTCTCCTGAGTTGGAAGTAAGTTCCAGCTTTTCTACTTACAGGGAAACTAGGTGGTAGATAGAGCACTAGACTTGGAATCAAGAAGACTCATCTTCATCAGTTCAAATCTGGCCTCAGACAACTTACTAGCTGTGTGATCCTGGGCAAGTCACTTAACCTTGTTTGCCTCAGTTCTTCATCTGTAAAATGAGTTGGAGAAGGAAATGGCAAACCACTCCAGTGTCTCTATCAAGAAAGCCTCAAATGAGGTCATGAAGAGTCAGACACGATAGGAAAACAACTGAATAACAGCTTCTGCTTATACCTGTGTGACCATGGGAAAGTCATTGAGACTCTCTGAGCATCTATTGTCTTAGCTATAAATAAGGGTGATAAAATTTGTCATTCCTACTATACAAGGCACTAAAATATTTTGTTAAGTAGGAAGTCCTACTTAACATGTTATAATTTTTATTCTATGACAAAATCTTTCACTTATGGAATGATTCATAATTAGGTTCATATTCAAAGTGCTCTGTCACTTACTAATGTAGTAATGGACTCCTGGGCCTCCCCCCACCGGGGGAGCCTTAGGACTTCTAATCCTTTCCATCTACCCTTAAACTTTATTTTATGTTTTGTCTCGCCCAATTAGAGTGTGCTTTCCACGAGAAATCAGTCTGTCTCGAATTCTCTATTAGTACTTATGATGGAACATAACTAATCAATATAAAAAAATAATTAAAAGATTCTCAGAGCTCTTGGTTTCATTATTTATATATTTTTAAAAAGTGCAAAAGGTGTTTGAAGATTCAGATGCCTAGGTTGGCCTTTCCTCTTTGTTAGAAGTTGCTCTTTAAAAAATTTTTTTGTTTGTTTTTTTCTCTCTTGAGATGCTTCAGATGGATTTTGTTACTACTTTATCTAGTTCTATAAAATAACCCTTTGGCAATTCAGTTAGAATGGCTCTAAATATGTAAGTTAATTTAGGTAACATTTCTATTTTTTCCTATGCATAAATGATAAATGATATAGCACAACCATAAGAAAATAATATCTTTTCAATTATTTGTGTGTTTTTATTTCAGTAAAGAGTAGTTTTAGTTATAGTCACAAAATTCCTATGCCTGCCTTAGTATATAAATTCCCTGATATTTCATACACTCTGTAGTTATTTTGAAATGAATTTATTTTTATCTCTCCTGCCTGTGTTTTGTTGGTAATATATTTAAAAGCTAATACTTTTGTAGTTTTATTTTGTATATTTTTACTTGTTATTAACCATTTCATTTTTTTTAGTTGACTCTTTAGGGTTTTCTATTGTCTGTAAGCTATCATGTCACTTGAAAAACCTGAAAATTTTTCATCTCCTTTGCTTTTCTACTTTAATTTCTTCTTATTCTCTTAATTTATTTTTCTTGTCTCAATACTATTTCAGGCAGGTAGGTGAAGCAACAAATAGAGAGAGCTCTCTACTCAGTGTCAAGAGACCTGAGTTCAAATACTGCCTCATATGCTTCTAGGTACATGATTCTGGGCAATTCACTTAAACTTCCTCAGTTTCTTCATCTGTGGAGAATAATAGCACATATCTCCCAGACTTCTGGGGAGTACAAAATAATATTTGTAAAGTGCTTTGAAAACCTTAAAATACAATATAAATGCTAGCTGTTGTTACTATTAATATTAGCATTTCTAAAACTATATCAAATAAGAATGCTGACAATGCACATTCTGGCTTTTCCCCTAATCTGATTGGAAAGTCGTCTGGTCTTTCTTCATTACAGATAATGTTAGTTCTTGGTTTTAAATAGTTGTTATTTATAACATAAAGGAATAATCTATTCATTCCTTTGCTTTTTTACTATGTTTAACATAAACTGTCTTATATTGTCAGAAGCTTTTTTCATCTACTGAAAAAATATCATGTTATTTTTATTGTTTTTGTTAGTAATTTATGCATTTACAATTTTTTGTTAATATTGAACTAATTGTGTAGTCCTAATATAAATCAAAACTGTCATAGCATATAATCTTTTTAGTATACTGGTATAGCTTCTTTACTAATATTTATTCCATTTCTTTGTGTTAATATTCATTAGGGATATTGGTCTGCAATTTCCTATCTCTGCTTTTGTCAGATAGGGAGATCCCTGTTTTATGAATCAGGGTCATATATGTCTCATAGAAGGAATCTGGTAGGATTCATTCTTCCCTATTTTTTGCATATGATTTAATATTTCAATTGTTATTTCAATTATTTCAATTAATTGTTAATTCAATGTGTCAGTTCTATTGTTATTTGAATGTTTGACAACACTTAAATATCCATCTGATTCTGGTTTTTTATTTGTTTGTTTGTTTTTCCCTCTGGGAGTTCTTTTCAATCTTGTTGAATTTCTCTTTCTGAGATTATATTATTAAAATTCTCTATATTTTTTCATCTAATCTGCTTATTTTATAATTTCATGAACATTCATATATTTTCTGAAAGTTATAAATGTTTTGGCGTGATTGGGAACAACAGTTTCTTTTATCTCCTCTTCATTTTAGTGAATTCTCATTTTTTTTTCTATTGGCAACCTGATTTTAATTTAACTTTTTTTTTTTATCAAATTAGTTAACAGGTTTTTATGTCTTGTTTTTAAAGACCAACTCTTAGTTTGATCAATTCAAAGCTTCTACCCCCCCCCTTTTTCAATGATGTCTTCTCCTTTGGTTTCCAGAATTCCTCTTTTTTTGTGCTAGTGGGGGGTGTTGGCATTTGTTTTATTGCTTTTCTAGTGTTTTTTAATTGTAGTTCCAATCCACTGATTTATTTCATTGATTTTTTTCTTGTTGGAATTAATTAGAAATGTGGGATCTCCCTCAGGACTACTTTGGCTGCATCCAAACTTTATACATATATACACTACTACATAAAATCATAAGAATTTCTTTTAATGAAATTATTTATTGTTCCTAAAAATTTGTATTGCTTCTTACATATTCTTTAGGGTTAAATTATTTTATTTCTACTTAAGTTTTAATACTTTCTTCAAATTCCCTTTACTGAACATAATTTTTTAGTGTGTTAGAGTCAGTGAAGTATATATTTAATATCTATGTATGTCTTCATTTGTTAATTATATTTTTAAGCCCTAGCACATGGTCAGTTTTTACAAAAGTATCATACACAACTAAAAAACATTTATTGTATTCAGTAATCCCCAGAAATAGATTGTACCTAACTTTGTAAATTCTATTATGATCCTTAACATCTTTATTGTTTTTGTTTTTATTGTATCATTAGATTTGACTGTGTCTGAAGAGAGGTGAACATTGGGGTCTCCAACTTATTAATTTGGCTATACATTTCTCTTTGTAACTCAATTAACTTTTTCATTAATTACTAACGTGCCGTTATTCAGTGCATACATATTAAGTACTCATGTTATTTTATTGTCTGTGGTGCCTTTAATCATGGCATAGTTTCACTGCTTGCCAATTTTAACCTTGTCTCTGTTTCCAGTTGTCTTTTCTGACATTATCATTGCTACTCATGTTTTTGTTTTTGTTTTTGTTTTTTTGGTGAAGTCTCCTAAAGCATAATTGAACTTAATTAGCTAGGTGGCACAGTGGATAGAGCACCTGGCAAGGAGTCAAGAAGACCTGAGTTCAAATCCAGGCTTATGCACTTAGTATCTGAGTGACCTAGGGCAATTCACTTAATTTTTGTTTGCTTTTTCTCATCTGTAAAATGAGGATAATAATAGTATGTACCTTCCCAGGGTTGTTGGGAGAATCAAATGAGCTCATAACCATGAAAGCACTTAGCATAGTGCTTGGCATATAGAAGCACTATATAAGTGTTGCTATCATTATCATTACCTTTTTTACTTTAGCCCCTTGTTTTTAATTACATAGAAAACTTAGCCTAAATTTGACTCTTTGCAACCATCACCCATTGTTACAGTTTTTTTGTTTTGTTTTGTTTTGTTTTGTTTTGTTTTGTTTTGGTGAGGCTGGAGCTCTATCCACTGTGCCATCTAGCTGCCCCCATTGCTACAGTTTCAACTCTCTTATGGAGCCCAATATTCTTTTGACACCTACAAAATTTTGAAGATTCATATGGAGCTTTGTAAGTCACTAGAAATCCCTAGATATTTTTCAAACTATCTAACTTTGCCTTTCCCATCCTGTACTTGTGATACTGACTTTTTTTAATCCCAGTATAAGCATTTTCATTTAACTCTATTGAATTCTATCTTATTAGATTTAGTCTTCTGTTTTCACTTATCAAGATCTTTTTGGATTTTCATTCTAGGAATCATCTTCATAGAGATGATAATTGAAAAGCAAGATAGAGGGAGAAGAGAAGAGGATCCAGAACAGAACCTTGAGGGACACCCATGGTTAGTGACATGAATAGTGATCCAGTAAAAGAAATTGATAGAAAGTTGTAAGACTGATAGGAAAAGAATCAGAAGACAGTAGTGTCACAATAACCTAAAGAGGAGATGAAATCCAGGAAGAGAGCATGATTTACCATGTCAAAGGCTGCAGAGAGATCAAAAAGGATGAGGATATTTTTAGCATTTTAAAATTAATTTTACATGGTTTAAATATATATAATATATATACACATATGTAATTAAATATTTCCCAATTACGTATAAAATAAAATTTAACATTTAAAAAAAATTGAGTTCCAAATTCTCTTTCCTCCATCCTATCCCTCTTCTACCCTTTGAGAGGGCAAGCTATGTGATATTAATTGTACATGTGAAGTCATGCAAACTATTTCCATATTAGCTGTGTTGTTCTAAAAGAAAACATATGTGCAAAAATTTTAGTAAAAAATATATGTTTCAATTTGTTCTCTCTGGAGGAGGATGGCAGTTTGCATCATGTGTCCTCTGGAATTGTCCTGGATCAGTGTTTTGATAAGGGTAGCTAAGTCTCATAGTTGATCATCTTTACAATATCGCTATTACTATGTGCAATGTTCTGGTTCTGCTCACTTCCCTTTGCACCAGTTCATATGGTCTTACCAGGTTTTTCTGAAACCAGAGAAGCATAAAGAGTGAAAAAAGGCTGTAGATTTGGAAATGAATAGATGATTGGTGACTTTAGGGAGAGCAGGTTCAATTGAATAATGAATGAAAAAAGAGCCATCTCAGTTTCTTGTTTCTTGAAAATTTGATGAGCATAGCAACTATGATTTTATTCAAGTCATTTATAAAAATGTTAAGCAGTTCAGGGCCAAGTCCTGAAGGACTCTCCTAAAGATCCCCTGTCAAGTTAACATTAAACCCTTGACTTCGAGTCCAGTCATTCAACCAGTTCTGAATCTATCAAATTGTATAATCTAGATTTCTTCATCTTTTCCACAAGAATAATATGAGGTACTTAATCAAAAACTTTGTTATCTATTAATTAAAAAGAAGAAATATAGTTAGCCTAGTGTTCCTGTTCTTGATGAAACCATGGTGACTTTGTGAACATTCATTTAATGAGTCATTCTAGAATTCTACCAGAAATTGAAGTCAAACTCACTGCCCTATAGTTTGCAATTCTCTCATTTTTTTTTTAAATCAGGACATTTTCCCTACTCCAATTTGTATTAGCATTCCTATTTCCCACAGCCTTTCAAATATTACTAATGGTGACTCAGCAATCTTTTATACTGGTTGGTTTAGTATTCAGCCATTCTTCTGGGATAAGTTATCTGAATTCATTAACAACAACTAGGTATTCCTAACTTCTCTTGGGTAACAACCCCCTGTTAACCAATTTGTTCTGCCATCTCTAGGGCAAAGGTCAATCTCCTTAGTACAGAAAACAGAAGAAAACAAATTGAACACCTTTGCCTTCTCTCTATTATTTTTACTACAATCTTATACATACTCAAGCAGTGCTGTCATCATTTCTTTGATCTTTGTTTTTCTCCAAATATAAGATATTTGGACTAGATTTCACCAAGGATCCTTTTCAACCCTAAAGCATACAATCTTATGTCTCTGATACCCAAGGAGAGGGTGGTGGTGGAATAAAGATAGTTTTAAAAAAATAGTTCCCACACTGGTCTTTTGGTGATATTAACACAGACATGAAATATTGAAAATGTAAGATTTTAAAAAGGACACTCTTGGGTGGCTTCAGTTTCCTTTTTTTCATAGTTATGCTCTTTTGAGGAAATGTCTCTATCAATTATCTTTTTCTACTTATCAGAGACACCCTAATTTGAGAAAGAAGGAACCAGAAGCAGAAAAATAGGTATTGTCTTCACAGCATTTCCTCTTCCAAAATTAGTTTTTATCCCCATAAGGAAGTATTTTTTAACAAATCTTTTCAAATAACCTCTTACTGAAGTGCTGGATGAGGTGGTTCCTGGAGAAATAATAAGAATGAGGATCATATACCTGGTTTTTATAACAATGTAATCAAAAAAGAAATCATTAAAAGGATGCATAATTCTGAATAATTGAAAGACTAATAATGGTCCTGAAGAACAAATAATGTTCTTATTGGAAGGAGTAGGGAACTACTAAGGAAGAAAGTTGCATGTATAATTAGATGTAGTCACTGAAAAGAGATGAATAACACCTATAAAAATGAAATCCTTTCTATTTTTAAAAGAATATCAAATCGCTTCCTATCTGTGGGATTCAGTTTTCTTTATCTTCTAAAATAAAAGAGGCTAGATTAGATAAAATCTCTTCCAGCTCTAACTTCATAATCCTCTATCTTCCAACTGATGACAAATGACTATAAATATGTCTTCTAAAGGTATGAGATATATAGACATATATAATATATATATGTATGTATATTAAACACTTAAGAGCTTATAATCTATAAGAAAGATGATGAGAGTGTTGGCATAGGAATAGGGCATACGGCTAACTCATGAAGAGAGTTCTTATTTGTTTGATGGGGTGTCCATGTTGCTAAGCACTGCCTAGCACTACCTGAAGAAATGTTACCAGCAGCTCTGCAGCTGAAAAGAAAATGAGAAGAATAGGGGCTGTCTGTGTGTTCATCACCTAGATACCATTGCTAGACCTCAGCACAGTGTGATTATTGGAAGCAAAATAACATGGCTAGTGTTACACATTAGGGCTTTGGATATGGTAATGACCAAGCTCCAGGGGCCAAACAACAGCCCCCCAGACTCTCTGTAAGCCCAAAGCTGCTCCTCCTTCCCACTCACTTGCTACTCTTTTGCTCTTACCCTCATTGGCAGATATCCGATCCCCAATGCCATTTCACATTCAGGGCTCATGAGGCCACTGGAGACTGACTGATATGTGTGGGAAAGTGGTAGCCATGTTGGCTGCACCTGTTGTGGGGGTACCCTTTCCCCCTCCCTTCTTGCCACTGCCATTGTGTGCCACCTTATTCTGTTTCAGTAAAAGCAAAATGGGAGTTGAGTAGCCTGTATTCAACATGCCCACATGCCAAAAAAAAAAAGTCCCTAATACTTCCTTGTACCCTTTTCCCTCTGACAGCCTGTCCAGTGACCCAGTTCAATAGCAAGTGTAGCAATTCTATCTCCCTCCACAACAGTGGCATGCCAGTCACCAACTTGTACCAACAGACTTGCTCTCAATACATAAGGACGTGGATGATCCATTGAGCATGACCACTGTGCCCCAGAGACACACAGAGAAACACATAGAAAACTGAAAACAGAACTCCTTTTATTTGGCATCCCCAAACAGATAGCATGCATTATTTTCATGAAAGTAAATAGATTTCAGATTGAAGGCACCAGGGATTTTTAACTTCTAAACTAAAAGACTGAAGACTAATAAACTTTCACAGAAACCTCTGCAGCAAATAGTCTGAAATCTAATAATGCTACACCATGGTTCAGAGTCAGAAAGGTGAGGCGAACATTCAAAGCCAAAGTAAAGGAGAAAAAAAAAATTAAATAACCCACACTGTCTTGGACTTGCTCCACAGGAATGGAAAAGAATCAAATTCTAAAGTTTGATGGCACAATTGTTTGGTCGGTGTCTGTTACCATGTGGATACGAATGTATTAGAGTATAACCACTAAACAGTGGTAGTAATATATCATAAGACCTGGAAATGGAAAAGACCCATTAAATCATCAATTACTACCCTTGCCAGCAGCAGATGCAGTTCCCAGAGTCTCTGCCTCAACACACCCCTTGGGATAAACTCCAAAGGCACAGTCATTCTAACCAACCCATAAGAGTTGCCCATCTGCAGTATTTCGTTGCTCTTATGAAATGAAACCTGGCCCTCTACTGTGGGAGTTCACTGATGACCAGTCATCAGTGTTGAAGGAACTACCAGAAGCCATCTTGCCCATTTCCCTGGCTCTGGGCTGGCAGGGCTCAGCTGGAACAAGACTGGAGAGAAAAATGTCTAACCTTCACTTAAACAAAAAAATTCCAGAGCTGGGTATTGCACAGCCCCTTCCTTGGCAATACATTCTCAGGACCTAGAAGGTATATCTTTATGTCTAGACTAAATCCCTACTCCTACTATTTAAAAACTCATTCTTAGCAAAATGAGAAAAAGGCTCACCACCACCCACGCACTATTGTGTCCTGTTAGTGAATATTCACTGAAGGAGAGAATGGATTGTTTCAAGTTGGGTCTATTTGAAGAAATAGTGAGAGCCAAGAGTTTAATATAATCATCTAAGAATAATAGCAATAACAGTCACCGAGGCTTAATGTATTAGATGAAGTAGTGGAGAATTATATTGCCTTAAGTAATATATTTTTATTCTTTTATGTTAAAGACAATTTTCAATTTAAAAATCTGTTTCCTGTGGCATAAGCCTTATTTCATTTGAGGTTTTTAAAAAAATGTCAGTCAAGGGAAAAGGTAAAAACAGTCATTTGGTGAAAAAGCTTTTTTTAAGGTATTTCTTATCTATCTTCGGAAATCTTCTATTAAACATCATAGCATTGTAGACTTTGAACTAGAAGAGACCTTAAAGATCATCTTACTCAATTCCTCTGCTTTATAGATGAGGAAACTGAGGTGTAAAGAAAGTGTGACTTGATTAAAGTTGCATTGCTAAGTGACAGAGCTGAAATTCGAACCCATGCCATCTGACTTTATGGCACTCTTTCCACACTGAATTATATTTCTCTTTTAAACAAATGGCAACCAAAGCAGTGTGGAGCTTCTCTAAGTTCAAGAGGTGGTTGGTTCCCCCTTACTGGAAGTCTTCAAGGAAAAGACTATTTGTCGGTTGTACTGTGTGGTTCTTGGAAATCACATTTTCAGAATTTAAGCTTCATATGAAAAGGTGGATTAATAGGACACATCGTCTTACCTCTGATCTTATTCTCCTTATCCCTATTAAATGTGGCTTTGGAGGGGAACAAAAATCACCATCTCCTTTGAAGTCAACAAGGAGCTTAACTTGACCTGTTTCCTTTTTTCCTGACAGAGAACTGTTTCCTGGCAAAGACTGACAAAGTGGCATCTCTCTACATTTGACATAGAGAGGACTGGCAAATAGCTAATCAACATCTTAATGGTACGGATCCTTTGACAGTAGTAAAGGAAGGAGAAAACAAATAAAATAATGAATGGATACATGGATGAATAAAGAGAAAGAACTAATAGACAGACAGACAGACAGATAGATAGATAGATGGATGGATGGATAGATATCAAATATTTATATAAGTATTATACAATTTACAAGACAGAAGTGAATGCATTGTTTTTGTCTCTATTCCCAGCACCTGACACAAGGCTTTGCACATTGAGGGCCCTTAATAAATGCTCTTCAAATCAAATTTTACAAAGCAGTGCTTTCATATATATGATTTTATTTTACCAACACCAACACAGGTTAGGCAGGTATTATTGCCCTTTATTTTACAGATAAGGAAAATGAGGTTCAGATAGTTTGATGATTTGTCTAAGCTACAAAGTGATAGAGGTCAGATTCTAATCTAGGCCTTTTTATTGTTGTTCATTCTTAGTTATTGAAGAGGACCAATGACATCACAAATAATGGATGAGGTCTTGACTTGTGTGTGCATTGGATTTAAGTGAAGCAGTTGAGCAAAGTTGCAGTCCTCATTCTCTTTTCCAAAGTCATAGAAGTCCAATGGAAGGACAAAAGTAAAGATGACTGGCAATGGCCTGGGATGCAATAGGTGACCTTGGAATCTTTGATGTCTGACCAAGCTCTATGCCCTCCATAGTGCTTGCTCCAGACACCTTCATTGCCATTGAAATAAATTGTTCTCATTCATCCATTTCACCAGGGAAGTCTTTGCATGGTTGGGGTAGACATCACCCTACTCACCCATGGATTTGAATCTACTTACCCTCAACCTGGTTTAGCCCATCCATGGAGACAACTCTACTGGGGTATGGTCACTGCACATGCTACAGCTTCTTGAAGCCATAGGTCTTGCTACTACACTCCTGACAATGTAATTGCTATTATTCTGCATGGGTGATGAATGAATGGGAATGTCACTTTGCTCCCATAATACCTGATCTTGTCACATTAATGCCAATTTGAATTCTGTGACACCAGGAAAAATGTTGCCTAGGTCCGATTACATCATTCTGCTGTTCCCAGAAAGGCTATTTTCATGCATGTTGTCACAAGCCCCCTAAACTGTATAGGATCTACTTGTTAGAATTTGGTTCACAACATGGATTCCTCATGGTATGACATACAGCTACACAAAACAGATTGTCCCCAAAGTCTTAGTGTGTTTTCAATCTAGTAAAGCTATCTTAGTGAAACTATTATGGAACAATTTTCAAGTGAGATAATATTTATAAAAAGCACTTAGCTCAGTGCCTGGCACATAGTAAATGCTATATAAATGCTTATTTCTTCCCTTCCCCTCTCCCCCATTAAAGCTCAAAACTGCACTAAGATTTTGGACATCATGTATATAAATATTCTTTTTCCAATACCCCTCCACGTTTGCCAGACCCACGGTTGAGAACCCTAAACAGACTAATAAACAAACAAAGCACAAGAAGGAAGATGCATACTTCAAAAATTGGAGCCAGACTTAAAATTACCCAGTTTTGTACTGATGCTAGTTGGTAAAGAAGGCAAAATCAGCTCTTCAGATGGAATCTGCCTGTCTCTTTTTCAAAGGTTCTGACAGACACTGAAAACACCGCACTAATCCTTGATCCTCATGTAATCATCACTCTGCAATTTTAACATGTGGTCACTGGGAAGGTTGAGCCAGCCAAGGGAAGAACCAATTGTCCTTTGTCAGAAGACTTTTCATTTGTAATAGTAATAGTGTTGATAGTAGTTAAATGTGCCTAAGGCACAGCTGGGGAAATCTCTGAGCCATCTGTCCAGGGCTAAAGAAAGTTTCAGTAGAAGAAATAAGAACAGAAAAGAATGGCATGCCTGCAGTTTTCAATAAAAGTTAATTCCTTAACCTAATCCTAGGCTTTAACACTGGTGAAATTATTAATCATACTTTATCACCATTAAACAAGATACCTCCACTATACTGAATTGTCTTTTTTTTTTGAACACATCAAACTAAATATTGAACTTTCAAGATTCTGAAACCTGTTTTCTAACAGTATTAATTCCAATTTCATTATCATTATCATTATTATATAATTATTCCCCAGGACATGTTTGGACACTTGGACTTTATGAGTGAAGTCATGACAGTTTTTCTATATAAATATGCAAGTTTTAGCTCATTGTAAGAAGTGAACTTATTTTTGTGGCTGAGATAATGATAATGAAAAGCATTTGTATAGGGCTTCAGAGTTTACAAAAACCTTTCCATCTCTAAGTGCAAAGGTAAAACAAGGATTTCGAAGAATTGAATTATATCTTTCCTTATAAAAGAAATAGACATTGATCACAGAGAAAATCAACAGTACACCTTAGATTCTTGTCTCCAGATTTCCATGTCAAATAATGATTGATATGTATCCTCTGTTCAGCTCTTTAAAACACCAGTCATTGCCTCAGGTCTTTCCCATATTCAAAGCACAAGCCCACCCATGGCTAATTAGACATTACATTAATGTCAATTGATTGATTTAAAGCAGCCCCCCTCCCCTCCTTGGGGAACTTCCATCCCTTAGTCCCAGGCACAGTGAGGGGTATGACAGTCCCCTCAAAAAGGGTTTCCTCAATAGTTTAGTAAACTATGTATAGAGATCCTGGCCTGCATACCTGAGACAACATGATATATGAAAAATCCTCCAAGAAGAGCATTTCTATGAAAAAAGAAAATGGATGGGGCAGAGGGACAAAGAGTTATATAGTTACAGAATAATCAAGCCCTTAGGTTCATTTTGCTGACTTAGACATAGTTATCTCTGATATTCAGAACAAAATTTTTTACTGCTTAACTTGGGAGTATTCTGAGTACATTTGTCTATGAATTTAGATAGCATTTTTCAAAGTACTCTCCCTTCGGGTTTTTTTTTTCTTTATAAATTTATGAGCCGGGAACACTCAAAGTTGTCTTAATGGATTAAGCAGAGACAAGACTGCAACAAGAAAATTAAAAATGAAATAGTTACAGCTGTTGGAATTGGCATGTGGCAGAGAGAAGACTTTCTCTTCTCATGAAGCAAGTGATATTTTAGGAAGCACAAAACCCTCACAGAAAATATTGCTCACAAAACAGCCTTCTTTGGCGCGAAAACTCTGAGCCACTTGAAAGAAGTTAAGTCACTGTTCACAGAGTAGATGGGTCCAACCAGTCCAGACCCAGCTGTACCCTTGTCCGAAAAGATCTCATTTTCAGAGCAGACTATCGTGACTTGGAAATACGGAAGGCTGAAGGATAGGGAGGTGTGTTTAGCCAGGGATCACTTTTGGTCATTTCATTAGAATGTTAAAGGTCTTTTCCATTTGTCTTTGGGCAACCACACAAAATGGCATTAGGATTCATCCAACACTTACGTGATGTTGGAAATCTTTTAGGTAGGTCAGTGTTTGACACTGGGAAGCAGAGGGTATGGGTTAACAACATTATGGGGGTTATAACATTAGAAAGTCAATGTGGATTAATGGACAGAAAGTCAACTTGGAGTTTAACTTGTTTTCAAGTACCTCCTCTGTATAACACATGAGTAAGTCACTTAAGGACTCAATATTCCAAACAATGATTATTACAGGTAAATTGGTAATCAGTGGGGGGAAAAAATCCTATTGACCTATAAAAGCACAGATGCAATGAAAAAAAGTATTCACCATGATAATGGCATAATATGTGGGTCCAGAGATAAATTGTTTCAAGTGGGACAATGAAAAAAAATGGTTTCTGAAATCAGTAGACTTGAGTTCAAGGATTCCAGCATCATTTACTAACAGTGTGACCTTAGTAAAGTCATTAACCTAAATGGTCCTCAATTTCACTCATCTGTATCTATAAAGGGACATTGTTGGGCTAGATGACTGGCTTCTAAGGTCTTTCTAGGTCTAAATATCTGAACCTAAGTCATTTTAATTTTAGTGAAATGTCTACAAGGGGGTAGTGCCTTTGGGGGGGGGAGGATAGAAATGTGAGTGGTTGGGTATTTCTGTGCGTGGGAGGTGGCAGTCTAGACTTGTGATTTCATCTATTTAAGGAATTCCCAAGTGAATAGTTCTCTACCCATGCAAATTGTCTATAACTTAATTTCCTGGGAGCACTAAAAGATTAAGTGGCTTACTCAGTGTCACACAGGCAGCATACATCTGAGAGAGTTCTTGAGCATGAATCTTCCCAACTCCAAAGTGAGTCCCTATACATCATATTACATCATACCAACTTTGTATTATCATGGAAGCTTAATGATTGGTTTTTCAGGTAGTGACAAATGAATCAAATCTATCCCACTGTTGCCCAGCCTCCATGTGGTTTTTGTTTAGTCATTTTTCAGTCATGTCCAACTCTTCATCATCCTATTTGGAGTTTTTCCAACAAAGATGCTGAAGTGCTTTGCCATTTCTCCATCTCATTTTACAGATGAAGAAAATGAGGCAAACAGTTAAGTGACTTGCCCAAGTGTCTGAGGTCAGATTTGAACTCATGAAGATGAGTCTTTCTGACTCCAGATTCAGCATGTTACCCACGGTACCACCTAGCTGCCCACTCAACCCCCATAATAACATCTTATGTTTGGAGGGATACTTTATCTTTTTAAAATCACAGCAATGACTTTCATGTTATTTTATTTGCATAACAATCATGAAATGAAGGTAAAGAAAATGTTGCTATCTTTATTTTAAGAATGAGAAAAATAAGGGCAGCTAGATGGCATAGTGGATAGAACACTGGTCCTGAAGTCAGGAGGACCTGAGTTCAAATCCGGCTTCAGACCAAACACTTGACACTTACTAGCTGTGTGACCCTGGGCAAATCACAACCCCAGTTGCCTAAAAGAAATGAGAAAAATAAAATCCTACAGCTAAATGATATGCCAAACATGTAACGACATCAATGAAAGAGATAGAGTCTAATGCTATTTCCAATCTCCCAGGCTAGCATCATTGTGTCACATGCTTACTTCATCAAAAGTTCTCTACCCAACAGTATTCTAAAAGCAAGGACAACCGTCATGTTTATCCAGGCAAATGTGCATCGTACCACCCAGCAGAGAATATGAAGTACACGAGAGATAAGATGAGTGATGCTCTGGTCCCCCAAAGAGAACTTCTGGATTTCAATTAAAACTGATGGATGGTAGCTCAGACGTTTTCATCTGCAAAATAAATAAATAAATGAAGCCATAAGACTGTTTCCAGACCATACTCTATCAAGGAAGTAAAGACATATGGGGATAGATAGACATGCAAAACTTATCACTGTGCATCTAAAGAAAGTGATTGTAACAGGAGAGTTTTCTAGAGTCCAAAGTGCCTAAGGCCAGAGATTATATTTAAACTCTTTTATCATCTTTTTTTTTCTTTTCCCCCTCAGTGAATTTCAAGAAATGAAAAGATTGATGACTTTGCAGAGCTACTTAATATGGAAAGCATGATTTTTAGTGGCAAATATGGTTAAATCCTGAACGATCCCATCAACATCATAATTTTTACCTTAACTCAGATGCTTCCTTATAGGAACGGGAATTGAGTGGAGAAGGGGCCATGGGAGGCCTAGGGAGAAAAAGCATGGGAAGAGCTTTCTCCAACCACCAAATCTCTGAAATTTAACATTTTTAGCTATAAACCTTTCAATAACTTGAAATAAATCCTTAAGTTTAACATGAGATCTTGGTTTCTGCAGTTGAAGATTTATTCAACTTCCTGTGATTCAGGCCAAGAGACATAAACATGAAAGATATGATGGTGATACTAGGCTATTACCCAGTGTCTCACAGTGGCATTACTAACCTAGGTATTTTCCAGGTAGTATAAATAGTCCTCTCCACTTTTCCCTTTATGTTCCAAATGAATTGTTAAAGAGGTTGATTTTCTCTCTCAAATATATGTACCCAACTACTAGCTGTGGGAGGAAGTGACAGTGAGGTAACCTATCTGTGGTCTTATTACTTGAGCTGAAGCTGAAACGACAAGAAACCAACACTAGGTCTCCCCAGCCAGTCAGCAACCATTTGCGGCTACTCTATGCCAGGCACATATTAAGTACTTAGGATACAAAGAGAGGCAAAAACAGTCCATACCCTCAAGAAACTAACATTATAGCAAGGAAGATAAACATGAAAACAATTGGGTACATATGAGATATCTACAGAGTAGATGAAAGATATTCTCATACCATCACATACTGTTTTGTTCACTATCAATCTTGTCACGTACTGAATTATCCCCTTAAGTATGTTCAAAGCTCAGCTCAAGCGATACCTTCTATTTGAAATTTTTCCTGACCCTACAGATTCTGGAGTCTGCAATAAAATTGCATGGTATTTATCCATCTACACACACACATAGATATATACACATATATACATATAGATTTGTATATATAAATGTATCATATATGCACATTATATGTATGCATATATAATATATATGTATATATCATATTTACTTTATCCATACTGTTTCCCCCAACAAAATATAAGCTCTTTAAGGGCACTTATAAATATATATTTATGTGTAAATATACATATATGTGTGTGTGTGTGTGTGTGTGTGTGTGTACATATACATTTCCATACAAATGAACATAAAAGGATTACCTCTGGTATTGACAGGTTTGAACTTGTACTCCCTAGGAACAGCCATAATTTTCTGAATAATTACATTAATTACTAGCTTCCCTTAATCTGTTGGAAGTTTTTGTTTATAAGAGCTTATTTTGGTTTTATTGAAATACTGGCTAATTATAAATTAGCCGTAGAGATCAAGTGTTTTTGGAGGGCTGAAAATTTTGTATATGTGCCCTTGTGGGCAGTCTCACAGGTTTCTTCATATATCACTTACAAGCACATGGACATATTTGCAGAAGCAAGGATGGTAAGATTTCTTTTTCTTAACATTTGAATATTAGCCCTATATATTGCCAGGAATTTCCCATTAAAGTTCCATAAAATTCATATGCTTAAATGTTTAAGCATAAGTGAACCTATTAAGAATATAAGCTGAATTATGTTGGAATGCATTTAAAGTTATTTTTAATGCTTTCTTTTGTAGCAGTCACTTAGTAGGAAATTCTGTATTCTAATTATTGTTACAATCTAGTGATATAAGATATTCTTAAGAATTTGCAAGTTATACTTTAGATGTTCAGAACAGAAAATGAGAAGGAAGATTGTGTAACTGACCTGTTCCTTAGTGTAATACAATAAAAGTCTAAAATTAATGTGTGCACATATATACATATATATACATATATATGTATATATGTATATCTATATATAGTATGTGTGTGTGTGCGTGTGTGCATATAAATGTAAATACGATTGCATTAGGTTTGTCTTTGTATCCCTAGTACCAAGCACAGTGCCTGACACAGGAGTTACCCCACAAGAGCAGCTTGATTGTTTTTTACAATCAGTGGCTTACAGCTCTAAAGGACTTTAGAGGTCACCCGACACAATCTTTTCATTGGAAAGATGAGGAACTTGAGGTCCAAACAAGTAAAGTGGAATACCTAAGGTCACACAGATCTAATGATAGAGTCAGCACCAGAAGACATGTTTGCCTTTCATGCCCCAATCTGAAAGGATGTTAGTGAGAACTAGGTTCCCAAAATGTTATTCTTTTCAGGCACAGCTAGAACAGGGGTTCTTGACCTTGTCATGGACTCCTTTGCCACTTTGGTGAAGCTTGTGAACCATTTCTGAAGGGAAAAAAATTAAATGCATAAAATATAGAGAATTACAAAGAAAACTAATTATATGTCAGTTTTAACAAAATAGACTTGAACATTAAAAAATAGCTTAGAAAAACACTTTTAATTCCATCCTTAATTATGCAAGGTCTGTTTCATTTTTATAGCACATAGAAAGCACTAAATGAATTCCTTATGATTGATGTTACTACTTAAATAATTGAAATAATTGTGATTATTATCAACTAATTTGATAATCTATCCAACACAGTGCAACAATATACTCGTTAAAGTAGAGGCAAGAAATAAGGCTAAAATGGAAGAAAACTTCTCGGTTCTTTGTAAAAGAAGAGGGTCCAGATTCTGTCTATGAACTGAAGACCACAGAAGAATAATTACCTGAGATTAGGAACTTGACAAGTGATTCTCTCCATTTGATGCCTTCCCTTCCACCGGCCAAAGAATTGGGCTGAAAAATAAGTGTGCAATCTTACATCTGAATAAAAAACTTTGTGAGCATCCTTTTTTTGGTAATAGATGTGGACAACTGTTTTTGCCAAGGAAATAGCTTTTTTGGTATACTAAAACAAGCCCCTGTCGACTTGATTTTCTCTAGTTCCTGAATATGAAGGGAAACTCTGGATATGGAATAAATGGGTGGGTAATAGTTCAGACTGCCATGTGAGAAAATGGTACATCAAAAAAGAGTAAGTGTTAGGATGAGGCAAAACAACAAGCATTTATTTATTGGCTTATGTGCCAGACACTGTGATAAGTGTTAGGCATAAAAACACAAGCAAAAAGAAAGAAAGTGCCTGACTTCAAGGATCTTATGTTCTAATGAGAGAAAGCACAGCCTAAGACAGTTGTAAACTGAGGGGCAGGGGTGAGGAGGGCTGAGCAGAGGAATGTGTCTGCACAATGGCATGGCATTGAAGTCCAGAAAGTCAGAAGGCCTAGGATTAAATTCACCTATGAGAAAAGGGGGCTGGCTTGGCAAAGGAACAGTCTAGGATGAGAAGACTTCAGTCACTGATCGAAGTTCCATTATGAAAAAGCAGCTAACACATGGGGTTGAAGTCTGGAAAAAGAAACTAGAGGATAATTGAATGGGAAGCCATAACTTATTATACACCTGTAAATAAGTAATCCTTGGTCAGAAAAAAAAGTAAAATATTCAGAAGTTGAATAATATGCCAAATACTCTGACACATATAATTATAACTCTAGAAGGGAATTTAAATATCATTGTCCAGATAAGAAAAATAAGGCCCAGAGGACTGAAATTTCTCTCCAAAATTATATAGCCATTAGTAGCAGAGCCAGAACAACAATTTTGGTGGATTGACTGTCAATCCATCTTCTTTGCACTACATCTACTTTAATTTTAAATTTTTGTTGTTGTTCAGTTGTATCCAACTCTTTGTGACCCCATTTGGGTTTTTCTTGGCAGAGATACTACAGTGGCTTGCCATTGCTGTCTCCAGCTCATTTTATAGATGAGGAAACTGAGGCAAACAGGGTTAAGTGACTTGCCCAGTATTAGACAACTGGTAAGGT
Source organism: Phascolarctos cinereus (assembly GCF_003287225.1). NCBI lineage: Eukaryota > Metazoa > Chordata > Mammalia > Diprotodontia > Phascolarctidae > Phascolarctos > Phascolarctos cinereus. The sequence goes on from NW_027555958.1 coordinate 282,474,851, forward strand.
GTCTGAAATTGGATTTGATCTCGGGTCTTTCTGACTGTAGGTCCACTGCTCTACCTACTGTGCTACCTAGTTACCTCTCATTTTAAATACCTCCAGACACTTCTTCCTCAGAAGCAGCTAGATGGTGTCATAATGCACAGAGCACCGGGCCTGGAGTCAGGAAGACTTGAGTTCAAATTTGACCTCAGATGTTTATTATCTGTGTGACTCTGGGCAAGTCACTTAATCCCTGACTGCCTCAGTTTCCTCAACTATAAAATGAGAATAATAAGGACACCTACCTCGCAGGGTTGTTGTAAGGATCAAATGAGATATCGACAAAGTTATTGCATAATGGGTGGCACATAGTAGAAACTGGGTAAATAATTATTGTCTTTCCTTTCTCCTCTTTCTGAATTGTGTAATAACAGCCTTACAAATAACAGCAAAACAACTTAAGCTGAAGGAGGAAGGGTCTTGTGGTTTTTAAGAGTCCCATTTTTAAGGAAATGGAATGATTTCATAATAAGAATCTGTAATATGGGTAAGTATTGCTAATCTGCCTCTCATTGCAGCTGTTAGCATGGTTCAGAGTTAGAAACAGTATAGTGAAGGCATATCTATGTAGCCAGAAGAGACCTCAGAGGCTATCTAGTTAAATCCATTTATTTTTATAGAAGAAGAAACTGAGTCACAATAAAATTCACCTAAGATCACACAGGTGATAAGATCAAAAGTGGGGTATTTTTATCAACTAAGTTTATTTGGACAGAATTTAATATGAAAATTGTTATAGAAAAATCCTGTGGGTTGTGGATGGTAAGGCTATATAGCATGTGTAGCTATCATCTTTCTTAATTACTTTTTTTTTCTTTCAGCACTAAGCATTGCATTCATTTTAGACAATTTTTTTTTTAAAAAATCACTAATGGAATCATTTTACTATGAAAAGAACAGGTGCTACATTTTGTAAAAATGTTAGGAGATACCATGCCATTCATTTAATATTTTGGACCATCCCAATTAACTTGTGGCAGGCAAATCTCAGGATTAAACAATGGCTCAGGAATGAGCTTTACTGGTCCCAACATAGCCAGGGAGTTCAGCGCAGCTTCTCCCTCCATCATTTCAGGAGAAAAGAGACAATAGGATGCAGTTGAGCCCTAAGGGAGTTGGCACCCAGGAGAGGCAGAGGGAAAGTTGTGCCGATGCTCATAGCAGTGTGGAAAAAAACAAACTTTCAGATTCATCTGTGAGACAAGGCCCTACAAACTAAAATGGACATTCTGGGGATTAGGGGGGAGAACACACTGTGGGATCAACTAACCCCATCAGGCTTTGAGGACAGGGTAACTTTCCCTTCAGTTAGCCAGAAGCAATTATGTCCAGGATAGAACAAAACCCTCCCCCACTAAATAAAAGGTAAGAAGGAATAAAATAGCTTTGAAAATGACGTTGGGGAGGGGGATCTAGGCTATGTATAGACCAAAGACATCAATAAAAATCTGTATAAAACAAATAATTTTAAGTTGAGAAAAACCCTAGTCAATCTTTCCTTATCTTTATTTGGGTAACGAAGGGCTGACCAAAGTTTTACTAACATTTATTAAGTTCTTACTTTATTCAAAGGTACCCTGGAGGGCTTGTGCTCCTGTAAGACAAGATCAAAACATTCCTTGCCCTCAGGGAGTTTATGCCAATAGCACATGACCCTCGTGACCCCATCCCCAACACCAATAAATGCAATAGAATTGCATTGTATTGAAGGGACATTGCAGGGAGCCAAGGAGAAATCAAAGTCCTCTAGGAATGGACTAAAGGATTTTCAGATTATAAGTCATTAGAGATTGGCTGATTCAGTGCTCTCATTTTACAAATTAAGAAACCAAGGCAAAAAGAGATTGTGAAGTTCTTAAGGTCACACAGGTTGTAAGTTTCAGAGGCAGTTTGATTTCTGGTCCATTGTTCTTACAGCATTAATACACTGCTACCTCCTCCCATTAATTAGTAATGATACTTGAGAAGTCATTACCCTATTTTCAGCCTCATCAATAAAATGGCAAGTTGGAGTAGGAGATGCCCAATGTCCCTTCTAACTCAAGAGACACTTTCCTGTTCCCTTCAGTTGTAACTGGATTTTTGGTTTTTTGTTTGCTTTTTCGTCTTCTCAAGTATTTCCAGTTATCTGATCTCTTCTTTGCTCCCATTAATATCTAGATTATATTGCATTTACCTAGTTTGATTGTGATAATCCTATAGTTAGATATAAGCTCCCTAAGGACAGGGACTTGTATCTCCAATTTAGTGCAACTAGGTGGTGTGGTGGATAGAGTGCCAACCCTAGAGTCAGGAAGATTCACCTTCCTAAGTCCAAATCCCGCCTCAGACACTTACTGGCTGTGTGACCTTGGGTAAGTCACTTAACTCTGTTTGCCTTAGTTTCCTCATCTGTAAAATGGGCTAGAGAAGGAAATGGCAAACCACTCCAGTATTTTTGCCAAGAAAACCCCATATGGGGTCATGAAGAGTCAGACATGACTGAAATGACTGAACGACACAAAAACAACCCCCAGTACTCCCCTGATGCCTTGTACACAATGGCCACTTAAATGTTTGTTAAATTACATTGAATTAACAGTATAAGGTCCTGGTGCACATCTGGCCTGGTCATTCCTCTATTCACTGCACTCTAGTGGCTCCCTCTTACCTTTAGGATTTAATACAAGACTTCTCTGTTTGGTATTTAAAGACTTTCATAACCTGGTCCCAATTTACCTCTCCAGTCTGATTATACTTTACTGCCCTTCCTGAATTCTGTGGTTCAATCACTCTGGCCTTCTTGCTGTTCCTCATTAATTACACTCCATTTTCTATCTCCATGTTCCTTGATCGGTTAGCAGTTGCCACATGAAGTCAGAAATTCCCTCCAGAAACCAGACAAGGGGAAAGGGAGAGAGAACCCTCCTGATTTTCAGTATGCCTTGGATCTCACGTCCCAACTATTATGGCATGAGTAAGGCCAAGCCTCTTAGTTCGGAGTTCCAATGTCTGCATCTAGCTATTCTATATTGTTTATCAATTGATTCTAAGCTGAGGGTAGCTGCATGAAGTGTGTCTGCTTCCATGGGGAGCCAAATCCATTGTTCCAGGGTTATGTGAGTAGTCATCACTAAAATACAGCAAGAGCAAAAGGAACTGGGGTTGGTCAGTAGGTGTAGACTCAGAATTAATTTTTATTTTTTTACCACAGTCAAACTAGGTAAATGCAATATAGTCTAGACATTACAGGAAGTAAAAAAGAGATCAGACAACTCTGGAAATACTTGAGAAGACAAAAACAAACAAACAAACAATCACATAGCTTGGCAGCCTTGGCAAGGAGCAAAATTCTCATTTTCATTGAGTTCAATTCTTTTTTTTTTTCAATTCAACAAATGTTTATTGTTCCTTTGTCCATTACTAGGTGCAAATGAAAAGGCAGAGACCTGAAGTAGGAACTGATGCTGCCAATGCAGTTCCCACATGCCAAGCTTAACGTAATCTAAGAGTCTTCACTCCTATAATCTTTTTAAAAATTTTATTTATTGTATTATGAAAGACATAATACAAGTTTTCCATAACATAGTAGGATAGAAAAAAAAGATGATTGCACATGAAACAGCAAACCTGTTACGTGCAACTTGAGTTCGGTTCTACATTATCCCCTTCTATTGAGTTCCTTGCCCTACTATCCTACTAAAAATCTTGCCCTGCAAAATCTCAACCTTGAATTATTACTGCCGAGCTTCTTCTTTCACTCCTATTGTGTGCTACTGAATGAAGCTGGAGAAAATCATGAAACCATGCAGGCTGGATCTACTACAAATTTATGTTGCATAATCTCCGTTGGGCTCTCACTGAGGCAAGGAATCCTTTTATACCTCCCTAATCATTTCACTACCCTGCTTACCACAACATTTTTTTCCCAAACCTTTTCATCCCTTCAAGCCTCTCATACTCCTCCCCCAGCACTCTCAGCTGAGAATCTTGTCTTACATTTCTCTGAAAAAAATTGAGGCTATTTGCCCAAAGCTCCCTCTTTTCCCCAATCTCCATCTCATGTCACTTAGATATTATTCACCTTCTCGTGCTTCATCCTTTCCAAAGAAGAAGTAGCCTTTCTTATTTTTTTTTTTTGCCAAGACAAACCCTTTCATATGAATAAATGATTCCATTAGATTATCTTCTCTACCAAATTACCTCCTCTATAATCCCCACTCTGGCATTAGTCTTCAGTCTCTCCCTGTCTGCTTTCAGCCTACAGACATAGCCATGTCTCCTACCCTCAAAAAAACCTCTCTGTATCCATCCCTCCTCGCTAGCTATTATCCTATATCTCTTCTACCTTTTTCGTCTAAATCCCTTGAAAAGGGATTCATGCCTCCACTTCCTTTCCTCTTCTTAAATCTCTGCAGTATGGCTTCTGGGCTCATCATCCCCTGAAAGTATTCTCTCCATAGTTATTAATGATATCTTAATTGATAAATGTAATGACCTTTCCTCAATCCTCATCCTTCTTTACCTCTCTGCAGCCTTGGGCACTGTTGATCACCCTGTTCTCCTAGATACTCTCTTCTTTCTAGATTTTCCTAGCACTGATGTCTCCTAGTTCTTGTACCTGACAATCCACTTCTCATTCTCCTTTGCTGACTATTCATCCAAGTCATTCCTTCTAACAACAGATATCCCTGAAGGCTCTGTCCTGGAACCCCTTCTCTTCTCTTTAAGTACTTTTTTATTTAGTGACCTCATCAGCTCCCATGGATTCAATGGTTCTCAGATTTATTGGCAGTTAGGTGGTGCAGTAGATAGAACACCACTCCTAGAATCAGCAAATCCAGCCTCAGATACTTATAAGCTGTGTGATCCTGGGCAAATCATATAAGCCTTGTTTGCCTTAATTTCCTCATCTGTAAAAGGGGAATAATAATAGCATCCACCTTCAAAGATCAAATGAGATAATAACTGTAAAGCACTTAGCAAGTGCTATATAAATGTTAGCTATTATTATTAGCCCTAACCTCTCTCTTGACCTTCAGGTTCACATTTCCACATGCCTATTATACATCTTGAACTGTGTCCCATAAACATCTAAACAGGCAACATATCCAAAACTAAACCCACTGTCTTTCCCCAAAATCCTTCTCTCTTTCTATCTACTCTGTTCCTGTTGAGGGAACCATCATCCTTCCAATCATTTACCCTCACAATCTAGGTGTTGCCCTCAATGCCTCACTCTCTCTTACCACCCTATCCAATCCATTGTGAGGTTCTGTTGATCCTTAATATATTGGAAGCAATTCTGAAATCAGATATTTTATTTTAGGATCCAGGCTGTACATTGTTAGTTGAATGGAAGGAATGATGGATGTAGCATTTGGTCTCAGAAAACAGTAATGCTAATCACAGCTCCACTACTTCTAAATTATGTGACTTTGGGTAAACTGTTTCAACTTCTTGAGTCTTAATTCTCCTTACAAAAATTAAAACAGACCTGAATAATGATAAGAAAGCAGTTATTTGCTCATGGATGGACTATCCCAATTCAATAAAAGTGATAATATTATCTGAATTAATTTGCAAATTCAGTTCTGCTACTTAGTTTTGAGTTGGAATTTTTTTTTATATAAGCCTATTGATAGTGTTATTGTAATAGCTAACAAGATTTACTTGGTTACTTAGTCATACTTGTTGCTTTTGATTGATTGCTCTGTACTATGGATATGAATTTACTTTCAAAATGTGCATGTGTTATGAACAGCATGTACTTAGGCATGTTGTCACTGTAGTATCTTCCCAAGTTAAGCTCTGTATAGTGCCATGTCTATTCCATGTGCTGTTAATTTGCATCTGTTTTATTTCAATTTCAACAGTACCATAGGTTGGTTATGCAGGGTGTAGAAGAAACGTTCTTGTTTTTTCAAAATACTGATGTTTTGTGTTTATACTGCAATTACAGTTTTTGAACTTGCCCCAGCTGATCTTCACAAGAGATTGTAAAGAGTTTTGGCCCAGGGGAGAAATATAACTCAAGTGCCAAAGCCCATTGGTATGGGATTCTGTCCTCATTGTTGAAGACTACATGAGGAGTATAGTGGAACTGGTGAGAGCAAGAGAGAAGAAAGATCTGGTCTCTTTAATATTGCCAAGATCTTTAGTTCCTTCAGGTTCTTCTGGCTGCCAGTTTCAAGGGAAAAGATGCAGCACCTCATCCTCTCTTCAGGTAGCTGAAGGGAGAGAAAAAGACTTTTGGAAGAAACTGACATGTAGAACTTCAATCATCTCCCCATACCCAGATTGCTATACTAGGGACTTCAGGGAATTTCCCCCTTGGGTGAGATTTGGAAATCTCTCTTGACTGAATTATTACCTCACTCACAATGGGAGAGCTTTCAATCTCTCTCTCCTCTCTCTCTCTCTCTCTCTCTCTCTCTCTCTCTCTCTCTCTCTCTCTCTCTCTGTCTTTCTCTCTCTTACTTCCCCACCTCTGTCCCTGATCTTTGGCTTCCATTTATGTGCTAACTTCCCCATTAGATTGTAAGCTCCTTAAGGGCAGAGACTCTTTCCTTTGCTTGTATTTGTATTTCTAGCAATTAGCTCAGTGCCTAACACATCATACATGCATAATAAATGCTTGTTTACTCGACTACAATTTCCATCAATTTACAAAGATTGGATTGAAGGAATTAGGGACTTTAAATATAGAGGAGACCCTGGGTTCTCAAAGTCCATGAAATTAGAGCACAATCTCTACCCAGTCCTGTCAAGCTTGAAAATGCTTAGGAATAGAACTGAAGAAAAATTGAACATATACACATGTATATGTATATGTACATGTATATGTACATGTATGTGAATATATGTGTATGTGTGTATGTGTATGTATGTATATATGTATAGGTACATATGGCTTTATGGTCAATGGAGTCTATTTTGGGTGATCAGTCCTGTCTTCCTGTTACTAGTGCATTTTTTTAATTCATTCTAATGCCAAATTCTAGTGCAATCAATGTATGTGTGCCTTGATAATTCCTTATAAATTATTAAAAGTACAGCATCTCTCTCAATTAACCAATTAATTCTGAGCCCTCTCCTCTCCAAATCAAGGTCTATGATCCTATGATTATTTACTTAAATAAGCTGTAGAAATCTCACATAAATTCTCATATAAACTCTCATTTCTCTCTCACATTCTCTCTCTCTCTATGTATATGTATATGAAAATACATACAGGAGAACAAATATGACATTATGACATTCTCCTAGGCTTACCTAAACATCAATGTTATAGGTTATATACTTTGTTAACAGTATAACAAGGAGAAGGGGGAGAGAAAGAAAGAAAGACAGAGAAGATAAGGTACAGGAGAGAGAGAAAGAGAGAGACAGAGAGACAGAGACAAAGAGAGATATGATTTAATTTGCATCAGGAGCATAGGTACCCCAGTAAGGAAACTCATTATACCAGTATAAACCAGCAACTTCTCTGTAACTTACAGTCTTACAGAGTTATTGGGGATATTGAGAGGTTATACGACTCATCCGAGGTCACACAGGTAGTATGTGTCAGAAAGCAGAATTTGAAGCAAGGTCATCCTAATTACTTTCTATCCACTATGTCACCCTGACTTAACCCATCAGAGAATCACAAATGAGAATTGGAAGGGGCTTCAAAAATCACCTTGTTTAATCCATAATTGAAAGGACTCCCCATTATAACATATCAGTCAGGTACTTATTCTGCTTCTTCCTGTAAATCTGCAGGGAGTGAGAACTTGCACCTTCACTTCATTCCACAATTGGGCAGCTCTAAGAATGAAGATGATTTCCTGTTATCAAGCCTAAATTTACCTCTTCTCTACCTCCACCCATTGCAATTCTTCTGATTCTGTCTTCTGAAGAAAAACAGAATAAACCAGATCTTTCCTCCACAAAACATCCTTGCAAAAACTTGAAGACATTTATCATCTTCTCCTTCCTCAACTCCTCCCCAAGCTAAAGATTCCCACTTTTTCTAATTGAACCTTAGATAACATAGGCTCAAATGCATTCACCATACTGACTGCCCTCTTTGGTATGCTCTGATTTCTCAACGTCCTTCTTAAACTATGGCACCCCAAACTAAACACAATACTCTATATAGGGACTGAGGAAGGCAGCATACCATGGGGAAATTACATCCTTATTCGTAAAAGTTGAAATCTCTTATTAGATTTACTTTAACTGGGCAGCTAGGTGGCTCAATGGATAGTGCACTGGCCTTGGAGTCAGGAGGATGTGAATTCAAATCTGGCCTCAGACACTTGACACTTGCTAGTTGTGTGACCCTGGGCAAGTCACTTAACCCCATTGCCTAGCAAAACAAAAACAACAACAACAAAACCAAAACAAAATAAAACAAAACAAAAAACAAATTAACAACCAAATATAACTTTGGGGCAGCTAGGTGACTCAGTGAATAGAGCACCAGCCCTGAAATCAGGAGGACCTGAGTTCAAATCCAGCCTCAGACCAAACACTTAACACTTACTGGCTGTGTGACCCTGGGCAAGTCACTTAACCTCAATAGCCTAAAAATAAAAAAAGAGAGAGAAAAAGAAAATTGTCCTTAAATTAAAAAAAATGATGTACTTCAGCTGCCACATCACACTGCTAACTCATTTTGAGCTTGTAAAATCTGCTAAAAGTCCTATAACTTTTTCAGATAAACTTCTGTCTATCCATATCTCCCTACATTATACTTGTGAAACTGACTTTTTGTACATAAGTGTAAGACTTCACATTTATCCCTATTAAGTTTCATCTTATTAACCAATCATTTTGGATTCTGGTGATATATATCTATATCTATATCTATCTATCTATCTATCTATCTATCTATCTATCTATCTATCTATAAATGTATGTATGTTTATATATGTTTATTTGTGGCTTCACTTATTTAATCACTCCAAGATATGTGTATATTGAAAGACACCAAAGCAAAGTAAAAATAGAGCTGTCCTTGGTGTTAGAAAGACCTGGGTTCAAGATACTGCTTCTGCTATATTGTCTATATATACTGTCTGTGTTCTCTGGCCAAGTCACTTAACCTCTTGGGGTTCCAGGCAACACTCTTAGAATCTAAGTTTCAAAGCGTGTGTCTTTCTGTATTAGTTTCATACTCATACCTGTGCATAGACTTTGTATATCTATGTATCTATTTATCTATCTATATATAATATGAACTCTCCATATGTTTGGAAAGATCAATGCAAACTCCCACCCATTAGGAGGATTCATCACACTAAAGAATCTGTAGAGACTCTTGTGATTCCCTGTCATGGAACTGGACCTATAGTGGATTTAATATAATCTGTATGTGCACATGTGTGTGTAAGTGTGTTTGTATATGAATATATAAATATGTTGCATAACAAAGTGCTGCCTAATTTCTAGTGCTCTTTTCCAGTTTTAAAGGGAGAAACACTAATGATATCTCTTTCTCCTATCAATCATACTGAAGATTGCTCTTTTCTGCTCCCTCCTCTTATAAGTTACTCACATTTGGACAAATATAACTAGACTCAGAATCTTGAAATGGAAAAGTGGAGAGAAAACAATGAAAAATGACTTTATAAAACCTTCAACACATTAGTAGATGGAGGAAAGCCCAACTTTCCACAAGGTCCAGAACAGATGAGAAGGGCAAAAAACACATGGAAAATACGGAGACTTTGGAAGAAGTAATAAAAATATAAATAAAACAAATACAATAAATTGGGAATGCAGTTTTCTGGTAATGATTTGTTTTCATAGTAACTGAGAACTCCTCCCCCAACCCCAATTTATGGTAAGTCTCGCATTTATGAAGAGGGTAAGCTAGTGGAGTTAGGGGACTAATTGAGGCTGGAGGTTATTCATACAGCTGCTTTTTATAGTTGGGGCCTGGGTTCAAATCTCAACTTGACTCTAGTGGAAATGTCATTCTGAGTGATGATTAACTCACTCAATAAATGTTTTGAGGCTGACTAAATTCACAAACTCAATATTTATTTTGAGTCAGTGATCAGGTCCTGTTCAAGAGACTTAAGACATGAACTTTCAGAAGTAATAATACAGGCATTCTAATGCTGTCCATCAAGAAAAGACTGTGGTGGTGAGGGACAAAAAAGGACTAATGAGGGTGATATATATCATCTGTCCAGAAAGGGAAGATCTTCAATAACATCAATTTCTGAGACAGGAAGGGAGTCCTGAGCCTTTCCTTAGTCTTACCTCAACTTATGTTCCTTCTAACCTTTAAAAATCATCTTAAAATCTAGGGACCATTAAGAACCCTGACCAAATGAAAATATTGTGAACTATTAAAAGAAAGGAACCATATGTATCTCTACCCAGGACAGAAGGAGAAAAGGGCTTACTTGGAGGCAAAAGGAATTTGTCTTAAATTTCTGTGTAATATCTGTTTCAAAAGCCTCTTCTAAGGAGTCTATAGAAACTTCCAGCTTCTTTTTTAAGATCATAGATGCTAAAAATAACACACATTAGCATATTCTATAAGGTAATTTACATTATGGAGTTAGAAAAAGTATGTATTTTTAACTTTGATCTATTAAATGATCTCTGGAGAAGACATAGAGCAAGAAGGTGAGGGGAAAATTTTGACTGTTATTTCATGAAAAAATTATTTAAAATTATTTTAATAATTAATGAGTCTGATGAGATACTATTTAGAGTGATGGCTTTAAATAAGTCTGAAGATATTCTTTTCTTGTCGTGCCTGGAGAGAAGCCAGTGAGAAGGAAAAGAGTATGAAGAAGACTCTTCTCTTGATGGACTCATTTTTTTCTAAACCATTGTCTTATGGAAAGGATTAAGGAAATTCTTGTGAAGGACTGAATAGAATGGGACTGTTTTCTCAGAAGTGAAGAGAAGTAATTTGCAGTTACAGTGAATATTTGAAGTGACTGGCTGTGATCTTTATCATAGATAAAGTATCATAAAAGTTTACCTACATCTGTATTATTTTATTTAATTGTTAATAAATGATATATGGAATAACTTTAATATTTATTTAATCATAGGAGATTAAGGGATTTAACATAGACATTTAGATAGCATAGTGGACAAAGTGTTGGGCTTTGAATAAGACCTGAATTTGAATCTTCATCAAACATTTACTAGTTCTATGACCCAGGCAAGTCATTTAACCTCTATCAGCTTCAGTTTTCTCCATGTAATCTAGGATTAATAATAGCACTTACATGATAGGATTTCTATGAAGAACAAACTATATTAAATATATAAAGTGTGTTGCAAATCCTGAAATGCTACATCGATGTTATGTATTATTATATAGAAAGACAATAAGAACTCCTGTGGCAACTGACAGAAGACTGCATGAACCCAGAGTGAAGATTTCCTGGTAAAGGGGGAAATGATCATAGAAATGTCAGAGGGCAGAAATGGATGACACAATCATGGATGCAGGAAAATTTCCACACTGGGGCAATATTTCCACCCTCTATATCTACTTCAGGAATTGATACTTATAAGAGTAAAAATAGAAAATAGCTCAATAGAAAAAAAAGTATGGGGAAAGAGGTAAGATCTACAAGGCAATAACATAGAAAGTGTTTAGAAGAATGATCTCAAAAAAAGTAAAATGGAAGCTTGAATTCCATGAATAGAGATACTAAAGAAGGAATAAATAAATATAAAGACCATGAATCAAGTCTCACATACAATGGAAATAACCTAGAAGCTTTCCCAATAAATGATAAAGTTAATGATGCCCAGTCTTCCTTCTATTATTTATTTAGTTCTATAAATGCTAGCAATAGCAATAAGGCAAGAGAAAGAAATCAAAGGAGTAAAGACAAGAAAAGAGATAAAATTATTTCTGTATTCTAATGACATGATAGCATACTTATAAAATCCTAGGGAATCAGCAAAAGTACTAATTGAGACAATAGCTTCAGAAAAAATTTCAAACTACAAAATATACCCAGAAAAATCTATTTTATTTCTCTATAATAACAAAATGTAAGAGAAAAATAATAGAAGAAGTAGTCCCGTTCAAAATAACTACAAAATGCAGAAGACATTTGGAGATTAGTCTACTAAAGGGCAGAAAACACTTGCATAGGTTCAATTATAAAGTGCTCTTTAAAAAAATAAAGAATAAAGTAAAAAGCTGGAGGAATTGTCAGTGCTTATGACTGGGATGTGCCAAAAATGATAATACAACCAAAGTTAATTTACATTTTAATGCTATATCAATCAAACCATCAAAGAGATACTTTATATAAATTGATGAAGTAATAAAAATTCCTTTGGAGTTTAAAAAGATCTGGAATAGTGAGATAAATTTTTTAAAAAATGGATCTGGTCTTGTTCTTATCCTTCATAGTTAAAGACCATTGTTTTTTGTCTTTCCTTCTCAAGGAGGAACATGACATCAAGATGATGCCATGACTTACAAGTGAATTGGATTTAAGTGAGGGAGGGCTATGCACTTTCTCCTCCAGAGCCATCTGGATCCAGTTGTAAGATATAGATCAGGATGACTGGAGATGGCCCACAGAATGTGGTCCCAATGGAAGTATCAACAAATCTCAGAGTTGGAAGACAGTTCAGAGCTCATCTACTCTAACTTATGCCTAAATAAGAATCTCCTTTACAATTTCATCAACAAGTGAAATAGCTTCCCATTGCTCATGCTTGAGGAAAAGGCTAGAGCAAGATTTTGAAGGGCCAGATTGAGACATGTATATTTTATCTTAGAAACAATAAAGTGACACTAAATATATGTGAGGAAGGGAGTGACATGGTCAGACCTATGCTTCAATAAGATTATAATGGCAGATATCTGGGGATTGATTGGTTGAGGAAAATCTAGTAATAGGAAAAACAAAGGTGATCATTGTCGCTGTTGTTGTTTGGTAAATGTACAACAGTCCAGACTGAGCTGATGAGGGTCTAAAGTTAAGGTGGTAGTCATGAGAGAAGATGAGAGAAAGGAATACATCAAGGACAAATCCAAAGTTAGGAACCTGGAGGACTGTCGGAGGGAGATCATGTCTCATTTTAGACATTATGAGTTTGAAATGTCTACAGGACTACCAGATGGAGATAACTAGGAGCCAGGACTGGATTTAAAAGTGAAATTTTGAGGTTCATTCAATCTATATTTATCACCCAATGAATATTTTGGTTGTTGATGTCTACAGACATCAAGCACTCTCTTTGCTTCCTCAATTAGTCCAGTGCCTGTATTGCAGTCCTTCTATCCTCCCCACTTCCTGCTCTCATTCTAGGAGACTTCAACATATTTATTGATACTCCTTCAAATACCTCAACCATCTAATTCCTACACTTACTTAATTCTCATGATCTCCATTCTACCATAGGTACACACAACTGGTCATACCTTTGATCTTGCCACTGCTCACAAGTATTTCAACCAGTATTCATGAACTTTGAAATTCCTTTATCTGATCAAAGTCTATTGCCATTCCACTTCTCCCTCTCCCTTGCAACACCAAATTCTGTTCTTCAATATTCCTCCAATCCTTTCACCCCTCAGTTCTTTTGTAAGCTGTCACTTCTGTACTGGCTGCACTCACTTCCTTTCTACATCTTGACTCTGGTGAACCAATTCAACTCTATGTTGTCTTCTTCTCTCATGTCCCTCTAAAAAATACAACATAAATTAAACACAAATGGAATACATTGTCTGGAACTGTAGAGCATGAGTCCGTGTATTATTTTCAGATTTAAGCTTCTATTACTAGAAGTCTAGAAGCAATGACCTAATGTAATCACTGAATATCATAAGCTTGCATGGAATGGAAAAATATTGTACTAAAACTGGGTGAAAATATACACCAGAGAAAGGGGCTGAATAAGGACATGTGGAGATATAATCAAGATTCTTTTGAAACAATTGCATATGCAATAGTTCCTTTGTATAAGTGATCAAGTGATTGTAATGTGTCAGTTTCATTTGTAAGTTTTCCCCTTCTGCCACTGGTTTCATCATCCTAAACTCAAGATTCATCTTCAATTTGGACTTGTGATAAACATAAAATCTATCATTAGGAGTTGGTATAATTGTGTGGCCCTGTTCAAGAGAGAAAAAAAATAGTGCATATATCTCATGCAACAATGAGAGATAATTTAAAATTTAATTACACTGGGTTTTAGGAAACTAGGGTAGAGATTTCATCAGAGTCTCCTTACAGGCATGGAGCTATTTTGACAGGTTTTCTGTAGGCTTTCAATAAATCCCAGATAGAAGTTCTATTTCCTCTGGAATTCACAGCCTGGAAGCTCTGTTTTATGAAAGGTCAGTTTGAAAGATTCGCAAGGGGATTGACTGGGGATAATTACTATTGGTGCTAGTGACATCTATTCTAGTATATATCTGAAAATGTCCTCTATACATCAATTTAGAAATATATAGGCACCAATAAGTAAGGCACCAATTGAAGAAAGTCTTGGGGTCAGTTTTGAACTCATGTCATACAAGGCCAGTGATGTCATACATGGTACATCCCAGAACAATTGACATAAATTTTCAGAATGACTGAGAAAGAGTTTAGCTGAAATAGTTAAGAACTAATTTTGACATATTAGATAGAGGGCTTGCTTCAGAGAGGAAACATGGGTTTATATTCTTCTTGTGACACATGTTAGGTATGTGACAATGAACCCAACATTTAAACTCAGTGCCCCAAACAACTTCCTTAGGCATGAAGTTAAAGAAATGTTTCCAGTCTACATCTGCAGGGGGTTTCCACTCCAACAAAATACAGATCCAGAAAAAAAAATAATAAGCATTATAATGGCAGAGGAAAGGCAGGGACTTATCTGAGCTCTCCCTAAAACTCCTTGAAACAAATTTAAATAATGTTTAAATAAAATAATAAATTCCAAGATAACTAAAGAAATAACATAATTAGTCTTGAGCAGCCAATATGGTGCATAACAAGGACTCAATGAATGTTAATTGCTTTCCTTTGGCTTCTAAGAGTTGGAGTCCCTGTTTAGATGGCCTCTTGCAAGAATTGAATCTAGGACTGCTCCTCTGCTCAAACAACTGAAAAGATGAACAAATGAAGTAATGAATGAATGATGTGAATGATTGCTGAGTGAATCAAGCACATTAGAAAATAAAGAAAAGACTTTCCTGAGGATTGTTAGAATTTCCTTTTTACGAAGAGCAGAAATCTCCACAGGACAAACTTCTTAAATGAAAGTTTTCTCTTCCTTCTCTAATACCTGAAAACAAAAAGAGTACTTTGGTACAGAAAGTGGAATGCACTGCTTAGCTCTTTGCCCTGGAAAAAATTGGGACTCCAGAGGAGAGTCCTAAGATGGCTATCCCCCCACGGAACTCTGCTGAACCTCTCGACCTTCTAAGTTCTATCAGTCACTAGTAAAGAATTATGTCTTAATTTTAACTCTATAGCCTAAGGTAACAAAGGCTGCCTAGCTAGTGAGGTTTCACACCCTCTAATTAAGGGATGGCAGGCGACCTATCTGACCCCTGTTATAGAAAGCATATGGTTAAAGAATTGTTTGGTCACACATGCTACTGCTCTGTCTTGGAGATGCTCAGACCATCACCTAAGCATTCTAAGTACCTTAACACAATTCTCTACTTTTCTGCTTACCTAATCAACACATTGTTTAAAAGAAGGAGAGATTCTAGGGCAAGAATTTTTTCAACCTTTTGAAACCATAAGATGGGGGAGAAGCAGACCCCCACATAATGATTAAATCTTAATGTCATATTTAATAACATACATTTTAATAACACGTAAGCAATAGTAACAATAAAGAAACAACTAAACAAATCTGTGGTCAATGACACACATGAAAATGGAATGGCATAGGAAGAGCAATAGAAGATTTGGGACAGAGATAGAGAAGTTCCAGTATAACTTCTTTTTCCTTTTTTATATTGTTCCTTATTTAAATCATATTTTTTAAATGAAAGCTGTTTTCCCAAAAGGTTTTCCCAAAGCTTTTAATGTTTGTTTTGTGTCAAAGGCCCTGATTACATTTAGGAACAAATATATCCCTACAAGATGAAGATGAGAGTATAATCTTAGAGGTAGAAGAGAAAGCAATTGAATTCATGGAAAATTTTCCAACATAATTGGGGGGGGGTGTACGGAGAGGTAGAATAATTTCTGAAAAAAAAAATTGCTAAAACCTAAATATACCTGTGAAATATCTCCCCCATTGACCCTTGAGAGGCTTGGCAGAATGATTGACTAAGACAATTTAAAATATCTCTTCTTTAGGGAATAATGCCAGGAAAAACAGACAGATACAACAAATTAATCATTAATTTTTTCATCTAGCATGCATCAAATACCATTTATAAGAAGAACGTTGTATTAGGTCCCATAGATGCTAAACAGGATCATAGCTGAAATAATTCAGTTCATTCTCCATGCATGTCCAAATGTCAAAATGTTTGTAAAAATATAGATATAGGGTCAGTTATATGCTATTTTTGTAAGGTTCCTAAAGTTTTTTTTTAAACTTATTTCCCCAAATATTAAGTTTTGATATTGCGGTTATAATTGAAAGAACACAAAGAGGGTGTCAGAAGTCCTAGGTCCAAGTCTGGGCTATGCCATTTGCTAGCTATGTGACCACAGGCAATTTGAATTAACCTTTCTGATTCTCAAGTTTCTGCATTTATAAAGTAAGTATAAGAACATTTGCTCTGCCTTCCTCCAGGACTACAACTCATGTATGTAGGACAATTCTTGCTCTTAGGACAAGTTCCCTTGAGCTGGGGTAAGGTGATAAGGGAGGCATCATGAAAGGATGTCTTAATATTAGTGAAGTGGTTACAAAAGAAGGGGTAAGGTCAGGCACAATTACCAAGAAAACAACTGCTGTTCTTTCCATTTACACTGTTAAAGTCTCTAGGGGCAGCTAGATGGTGCAGTGCATAGAATACTGAGCCTATAGTCGGGAAGACTCATCTTCTTGATTTCAAATCTGGCCACAGACACTTACTAGCTGTGTGACCCTGGCCAAGTCACTTAATCCTGTTTGCCTCAGTTTCCTCATCTGCAAAATAAGCTGGAGAAGGAAGTGACAAACTGCATCAGTATGTTTGCCAAGAAAGCCCTAAATGAGGTCACAAAGAGTTAGACATAACTGAACAACAGTTTTTCTTCCTGAGTCCTGACTCTAGGCCCAGAGCTCTATCCACTGCATCATCTAGCTGTCTCGTATCTCAAATGTACTTTTTTAGAATATTGTCTCCCTCATTAAAAGGTGAGCCCCTCAAGAGAAGGTACCATATTTTGATCTTTCTTTCTATCCCTAGTACTTAGCACAATATGTGTTACATAGGAATCATTTAATAAACACTTACTGACTTTGTCTTCCCTTGTGTTTGATAGCTAATACAGTAAAATGCGACTTTAATAGCTCTTTTTGGCATATCTAACCACATAAGTGGTAGATTAGCAATAAGTGGAAATGGCACTTGGTCCATTTTATTGGAGACAACAATTAAGAAAAGAATGTTGTTGTTCAGTCATCTCAGTCATGTCTGACTCTTTGTGACCCCATTTGGGGTTTTCTTGGCAAAGATACTGGAGTGGTTTGCCATTTCCTTCTCCAACTTATTTTACAAATGAGGGACTGAGGCAAACAGGGTTAAGTGACATGCCCAAGGTCACCCAGCTAGTGTCTGAGGACAGATTTTAACTCAGAAAGATGAGTTTTCCTGACTCCAGGCTTGGCATTCTATTCACTGTGCCACCAGGAAAAAGAGACAAGATATCATTTCTCTAAAGGAGCAATCAGAAAGTCAGTCCAAGACTGACAGCAGATATGTTATCATCACAGCAACAATTTCTAAGTTGTTCTGTGGTCTATCTATCCGCTGAAGACAGAATTTCAGTCACAGATTTTCTCCAGGACGGTTTGAGAAAGTTTCCTAGAGCATCAAATGCACTAAGCAGGTCACTCAATGCACAGCCAACCAATTCAACAAACAAGCATCTATTAAGTTCCTTCTCTGTATGAGGCCCTGCCCTAGTTGCTGGACTTATAAACACAAAAGGGAAATAGTCCCTGCTTTCAAAAAGCTTCCATTCTACCATCATGATAAATCATGCAGACAAGTAAATAAACAAAAGTGTATGCAATATAATATAATTTCAAGAAGGAGAAAGAAAAATCTAAAGAAGAAAAGTCTTAGTAACTAGGGGTTCAGGAAATGCCTTGTGAAAGAAGTATTAGTTGAATTATATTTCCCAAAAAATAGGATTCCACAAGGCAAAAGTAAGGGGAAAAGGGAATATATTCCAGAAATAGTCCAGGGGCATGCTGGACCTGGCCCATTCTGACTTGCAAGGCTCCACTTAAATTTTCAGCGTGACTATTTACAGCTCAGAAATCAACAAACACTTGATTGGTAAATCAAGGCTTGTTCATCATTTTGTTGATTTCTAGGCACAGAAAAGTGATTGAGAAAATGTTAATAATGCGTATTAAGCTTAAAAGTGTGTTGTGAGTTTATTTTTCTCTTTTTTTCAAAGAGCTAGTTTTTAAAATATTTACATGCAAAGGCACAGAGATGAGAGATGACAAGCCAGGCCAGGCAGGGAGGCCCAAATAAGTACCCTGACATAGGAGTCATTTGGGAAATTTGCCCCCACCTTAGCACCCTGAGCCTAATGATTAAAACCAATCTTTGAGGTCTATCTGTGTCAGGGGAAAAAATAATGTTGGGATGGCTTTGTTTTCCTCCTTTCTTTTCTAATTTTTTACGTATAGTCATAGGAAAATAAAACACTATAGAAACTTGGCAAGAGGCATGCTAAAAATAGCCAAGTTGGGCATGGAAAAAAATTAGACAATAAAAGACCCTTTCTTGCCAAGTTTTAAGTGAGTATATAATATATACCTTTATTTCGCATTTGTCACTAGCCAACTTGGCCAAAGGGCTTATGGAAAACAGTGAAACAGGATTACTTGATTTTATTTAACCCCCAAAAATCTTCTTATAAGCAATAATTTAATTATGAGGAAGGGTAAGAGTCACAGCTTTAGGGATGTGCCATAACAAAACATGTTTTGTGGACTGTGCTTATACAAGATTCATTTTGAAATCCCAATGAGCTAATCCTATTGCTATTTATTATTTTTATTTATTATGAACTAGGGCCTAACTTGGAAATTAACACATGCCAACCAGCTGTCACAAAGGCAACTATATGCCGTGTGTCCATTGTAGGAAAAAAATGCCAAAAAGCTCTTGAAGGTAGTTGGATAAGGGTCAGTAACAGTTTCAGTAATCATTACATGGGCCTACAGATTTTGGTATTTGAGGTAGATTTCCAGTTAAGAGAGGAAGCATGGTTTAGCAGATAATGTTCTGGTCTTGGTGTGAAAAAAAAAAAAAACAACAAAGGTTCCTGTCCCAGCTCTGCCATTTACTAGTCAATGTTACCTTGAGTTGTTGACCTCTCAGTTTCATCTATAAAATGGGGGTAATAGTTGTACTTGGTAACTCACAGGGTTAATGTAAGGAAAATATTATGTAGGGTATTTCAAAAGTCCCAGTTTTAAGCTTTGATACATAAAGGTGAGATAGTATTTTTAATTCTTCATTGTTATATATCTAGGATTTACCATTCTTGACATGCAAGCAATGTAAAAATTCTTAAACATAAGGGAGCAAAATAAGACACAGAATTGCAAAGTTACACAATTTTCACTGATATTACCTCATCCCTTTGGCCACTGAATAGGCTCCAGGATATTATGTATAAGGACCAAGCCTTTTATATATATATATATATATATATAGCCTATTTTTATTGTGGGCCCAAGCAAAGATTGCAGTCCTCTAGGAATGAGTTAGCATTTTCTGTTGAGATCCTTCTTCCCACAGTATTAAAATAGCAGAAACACTTCATCCAGAAGGAGTCACCTTCTATTTTCACGTTATTATTTTGATTACGTGAGTAACCCACATGTGGTTGGAGGAGTCTTCCCACTCTTTGTCTGAGAACCTCAACATATTTCCCTGGGCACCTCTGTTAAACAGGCACCACACAGCAACAGAGATGTACTGTTCTACCCAGGGAGCAGAAAGTTCAATTCCAGTTCCACCACTGATTTGCCATAAGTCTTTGGGCAAGTTCCATGATCTCTCTGGGATCTAGTTTCCCCATCTGTAAAAGGAGAATAGCCATTCCTAACACTCCCAACCTTACAGGATTGTTTCAAGGATAACTTGAAAATTAGAGGACTATATTTTATATCATTCATGGAATCATGATGACGATCATAATTAATAGTCCCTAAGATTACTATCCCAAGGCCACACCATGATTCACATTTATCAGAAAGAGAACCATACTTTTTTTTTCTTTCTGTATCATTACTCTCACATATGCGAGTAATGAAACCTATTATTGTTTTCTTCTCAAATTATTTCTCTCCTTTATAGACTATTTATAATTACTCATTTCTTTTCAGGTTGTATTTTCCCAATAGAATGTAAGCTTCTTGAAGGCAAAGATGCTTGTATTTTTCATCTTTTTATGTATTTCATCTAGCATAGTCTACATATGGTAGTTGAGTTGAATTAAATTTCCCTTTCAAGAAAACTTTAGCTTCTTAAACTGTTCTTTCTCACTTCAGGGGACAGACAGATGACTGCTTGAAATCCCTTACAACTGAAGGAGTATATGAATTTGTGTATTGTGCATTTCCATATGAGTATATTCTAGATATTTCTCCAAAACCCCATAAATCCAGTCTGAGAGGCAAGGCAAGAAAATGTGTTATGGAATTGCAGGAAAGTAATTTCCCCTCTCTGAGCCTCACCCTAATACAGGGGGTGGTTGAGAGAGTCAATGAGATCATATATGTGAAAGCATTTTGTAAACTGTAAAGTATTTCAGATATGTAAGTTATTATTATTGTCATCATCATCATCATCATATAATTGGGACTTTCCACCTTAAGAATCCTTTGGAAAACAAACACATTTTAAAATGTGCTGGAAAATGGCAAAGGAAGTATGAAGACCTGTAAGCATAAAGATCTTGGAGACTCCCAAGGGTTTATGGCAAAGATGATACCTTATTTGGAGAAATTCTGACCTCAATTAACTTTGCATTGGTTGATGCCTCTAAACAGAATTGAACCTTTGGCATCTGATTTCTTTCACTTGACATAATTTCTAGCTCTTTTGAAGAGGATAAGAAATCCTCATGGTACTATAAAGTCTTAACAGTGAAAGAAAAGAACCAAGAGGATTTGCTACCTGAAGGAATGAAAATAAAGCTTCATCAAATGGTGAATTAATAAAAATAAAGAACAGAAGGAACTTTGGAAATAGAAAAAAAAGTCTTATGGTAACTTTTACAAACAGGAAACAGAATGGAAAAATACTGGACTTAGAGTCAGAAAGCCTACTATTTCATGCAATATCAGCCATGAACTAGCTATGACTTTGAACAAGTCATTTAACCTCCATTCTTCAGCTTACCAAGCTTAACTCCATTCTATATTTTCCTTTTCTGTTGAAGATGTGACCACTGTCCTTCACATTCCCATCCTTGGAACCATCCTCAATCCTTCAGTTTCCCCAATCCTGTCCCTTATTGGTAAATAATTGACCAATCATTTACTGAGTCTCCAGAATTATACTCCGATAAGTTCTCACATTTCTCACCTTTCTCTATACTCACACAGTTAACACATTGGTTCAGGTCTTCATCACTTCTGACCTGTCTTAGTCTCCTCATTAATCTTCCTGATTTTAATCTCTTTCCTTCTTAATCTAACTTCCATGAACAGTTGCAATAATATTCCTTACACTGAAATAAGAAATGATAAATACAAAGAATTCATGGAAAGACTTACATGAATAGATGCAAGTAAGCAGAACCAGGGAAACAATATACATAATGAAAACAAAAATGAAAATAAGAGCAATAAATGAAACTGAATGTTATGTAATTATAGTGACTTTGTCTCTAGAGGAGATGTGATAAAATATATCTCCTTTCTCTCCTTGCAAAAGTGAGGAATTATGGGTGTTGAATACTGTGGATAGATAGATAGATAGATAGATAGATATTTAAGCAAAGCTTTCCTTAATTGCTTTTTTTTCTTAAAAAAATAAAACAAACTTTGCTACAAGGGCAGAGGAGGGGTGGGTGATATAATGTGATAGAAACAAAAGCTAACAATAAAAATATAATTAAAAAACACAACTTCCCTCAAACAAAAATAATATTCATAAATTAAAGTTTTGAATACATTTTCTTGCTCAAGAATCTTTAGTGACTCAATATTGCCTGTAGTTTAAAAAAAAATGCCACTCTGCTTGGAATTTAAAACTCTTCACAATCTGGTTCTTGCCTATCTTTCCAGATTTATTTGATATTACTCCATTTCATAAACATATATATTGTCACCAAACTGTGACAAACTGCGTACATTTCTTAATTCATCTTGCACCTGTGTGCCTTTCCACAGGATATCTACCTTGACTGGAACACAGTCCCTCCTCAGCTTCAGCTCTGAGAATCCCTACCTTCCTTCAAGGCTGAGCCTTGGTGCCACTTCTGACAGGTTCCCTTTCCTGATCTTTTTAGTTATAGTATTTCCCCCTCCTTAAATGATCTTATATTTACTTATCCATTTAGATAATTTATCCATCTAGAGTGTAAGCCCCTTGAAGGCAGTGGCTGGTTTGTGTGTCTGTTTTTTTGTTTGTCTGTTTGTTTATTCATTTCCAGACCTAGCATAGGACTCTGGT
This sequence comes from Phascolarctos cinereus, assembly GCF_003287225.1. Lineage (NCBI taxonomy): Eukaryota > Metazoa > Chordata > Mammalia > Diprotodontia > Phascolarctidae > Phascolarctos > Phascolarctos cinereus. The sequence continues at coordinate 282,497,679 of NW_027555958.1, forward strand.
CAAGGTTTTCCTTTAAACCTTTCAATAAGCCTCATTCATAGCAGGCACTTAAATGCAAATGAGGGAATTACATTTACATGATTTCTAAGATCCCTTTAGTTTAATATTTTATGCATCTAAGACAGATACCAAAGTTTTTTAGGAAAGATGAAATCTTCCCAGGAGCATGAGACTAAACTTTTGCATTTTATCCTCAATAAATGATTCTGACTGATTTTATTTATGGGGAAATTACTGCAGACAGAGCATTTTGAAAGGAGTGGGTAGGGGCAGAATATATAGATTTATTAGATACAATTCTTGCCCTGAAGAATCTTACAATCCAGTAGGGTAGAAATAATATATTCTATGAAGAATATATTTGCCTTGAGAGTATAAAAAATTTAAGAAAGAAAGAAAGGAAGAAAAAGGAAGGAAGGAAAGAAAAAAGGAAGGGAGGAAGAGAGGGAGACAGAGCCATATCTTTTACTATAGATATCTCTATGTATTATGTATGTATATATATATATATATATATATGTGTGTGTGTGTGTGCATATATAGAAAGAGAGAGAGAGAGAGAGAGAGAGAGAGAGAGAGAGAGAGAGAGAGAGAGAAGACTTAGGAATACAGTAGTTATTTTTCAGTATTTGTATTATTTTCATGTGACAGAAGATTAGACATATTTTGCTTGGTCCCAGATGGGAGAACAAGGTATAACATACAGGTGTTAAAGACAGGCAGATTTTGGTTCCATATGTATTTTTTTTAAATAAGCAAATAGTTTTCCTAACAATTTCCTAACAATTAGAACTTTCCCCCAAATGTAATAGGCTGCCTTGGAGAAAAGTAGATTCCCCATCACTGGAAGCCTTCCAGCAGAAGATCATTTCTAGGTGATTTTTCCAACTAGGCTTAAGTTCTGGTCTCCCAGCTGTCTGTACTAGTAGGGATAAGTAAGCTGAATGAGATTTTGATTATCTGTAATATGTGGCACAATATTTATGATTGCTATTGTTTCTGTGTGGGAACAAAAGTATTCTTTCTATGCCCAACTGATGTTGCATTGGGTATTTCCTCTACTTCCTACTTTGAGGGAGTTCCTGGGAGGATGATGGGGGGCAGGAAGAGAGAGTTAGCCCTAGACTAGGACCAAAAGTGAATTTGTTCCTTGGGAATCCAATATTGGGGGTGGAGTCAGTAGGAAGCTTAATTCCTCCATTGAGAAATGAGACAACCCTAGAGCAATGAACTCTAGGTAAACCAGGATGGCAGATAAAAGACCCAGCTTAGTGCAGGCCACAGGCCTCCAGCCCCTGAAGCCTCAGCTGAATGGTGTGTGCCTAGCCACTGTTCTAGATTAAGTTCCCACAGTCCTTTACTACTGACTCTCTCCAAGCCTGTGATAACTCACACCAAAATCAACAGCTAGTTTCCCAGCCTCCACTGGTCAGACCAGTTAGCTACCAGAGCTGCTGGGCTGATAACCCCAGGCTACATGAGGTGGAGGATGGGGGAATGGAGAAAGCACTTCATCCAATTAACCAGTTCTATAGGAAAATTACATTAAATTGTCTAGGCTTCATTATGCTCTGTTTGCTTATGGAACTACATGTGTTCATGTGTGTTTTAGTTCTCTTCAACAAGACTCAACAGGTTCTAGATATGCAGTCACTTTAATTATTCTTCATTATGCCAAAGTAATGTGTTTGATGCTCTACTGGAGTGCTCAAGCCCCGTGCACCTGACTGACTCCCAGTTCCCTCCAGAATCAAATGTAAAGTCCTCTGATTGGCAGCTAAAGCCCTTTACTCCCTGGCCTCTTCCAATCTCTCCAATCTTCTCACACTTGACAATCCTCCATACACTCTGGGCACTAGTGACACTGACCTTCTTGTTGTTCCTCACAAAGGATGTTGTAACTTCCTTCTCTGTGTCTTTTTTTTACTGGCTGTCCACCATTCCTCACCTCCACCTCCTGGGTTCCCTGGCTTTCTTCAAATCCTACTATCTGCAGGAGGCCTCCCTCTGCCCCCAGTAATATGCTGTCTTCCATTTCATGAAGTTTTGATGGCTCAGAGTGAGTGTAAATAGCAATTGCTTCTGTTCTGGACAGAAACTCTGAGCATCTTCCCCTCTCATATTGATGTGTGTGTGTCTGCGATAGCAAACTCCATCTTTTGCCTCAATTCTTACCTAGCCTTTAATTAACTGAATGGAGGTACTTCAGATAGTCTGAGACCTGGGAAAGACCTTGGGTTAAAAAGGCCAATGTCTCCCACTGTATCTGGGGCCATCATCAGTCATCCTGATCTATATCTTGCCACTGGACTCTGATGACTCTGAAGGAGAGAGTGAGGCTAATGTACAGTTCTGCCTTACTTAAATCCAATTCACTTTCTTTCTTTTATTTTTTGGCAATTGGGGTTAAGTGACTTGCCCAGGGTCACACAGCCAGTAAGTGTCAAGTGTTTAGTCTGAGGCCGGATTTGAACGCAGGTCCTCCTGACTCCAGGGCCAGTGTTCTATCCACTACACCACTTAGCTGCCCTTCCAATTCACTTTCAAGACAAGACATCACCCTCCTGATGTCATTGGTCCCTAGGGAGGAGCAACACTTTCCATTTGGCTATAAATCTCTTGACCGGGCTTAGTCCTTTGCATACTTTCTACCCCATTAGAATGTGAGCTCCTTAAGCGTGGGCAATGTTTTTGTTTCCTTTGTATCCCCAGTACTTGTATAGTGCCTGGCACGTGGTAGGCACTTAATAAATGCTTGTTGATTGACTGAATGACTATTACTTATCCAGCAAGACAAATCTTTTCACTAAAATAAGATATGCACATGGAAACATTAAAAAAGGGTGAAGTGGTGACAGTCATTTTGAGACTCAACTGTCTCAATCTCATATTTGGGTATACTAATAATAAATAACATTAATATTAATAACGTAACAGACCACTCTGGCCCCCACTAGCTGAAGGCCAAGTACATTACACTTCACTCCTCTCCTAATGATTTCAATATGATTGTACATGTATAGCTTTTATCAGATTGCTTGCTGTCTTGGGGAGGGGAGAAGAGGGGAAGAGATGGAGAAAAAATTGGGACTAAAGGCTCTCTGCAAATGGCCCCACTGATGGTGTTCTCCTCAAGTGTATTGGTAAGTACTCTGCTTCCCAGTTCCATCGAGCCCCTTAGTAGTCAGATTAGCTTTCACAAAGAGGTATTTACTCCAAAAGGTCTCATCAGCGCAGCAGCATCTACGTGATACATAGTGCTTTAATGTACAAAATGTTTTTTATGCATTAGCTGTTGATTTCATGACAACCCAGCAAGAGTTGCTTTCCCTCTTAATTATGAACTGATATCAATCAATGATTCAAACAGTTAGCTTTTAGAAAGGAACATTTACTGAGGTGTCATAGTGACAGCAGTGGGTACAAAACAACCTCAGGAAAGTCTGTAACACTCTCCCTCACCAAGATCTTTAGAGTAGAGAAAGTGGGCTCAAACTTTGACAACACAGCTGGCAAAGTTGTGACTTCCAGCTCCGGATTGCTGGGGGCCCTTTTCTTCACTTCATAAAGCACTCATGAAGTTCCAGTTAGACACAATGTAGATTTTTCTGCTAGGCTTCCTATAGATTCTTTTTTCTCCCTATGTTATAAAAGCTTTACTTTATAATCTCTTACAGAAAAAAAAAATTTAAAGTCTGGTCCATTGTCTACAAGAAAACAAACAGAATGATTCCTTTAGGATTTCCAGTATGAAAAGGGCTCCACCTCCCCACCTCTCTGACCCCAGTAAAAGCCCAGCCACCTTTTCTCTTTTTCTTGTTCCTGAAATGTGAAATGACATGATTACAAAAAAACAAAAACAAAAACCTTAATAGCTTGGGGAACCTCTTACACTACTCATTTTTGTTATTGATGTAACTGATAGTTATGACAGGTCTTTCCTTGTATAAAGTGACCTTATAGCCATGGCTCTGTGGGCTTTACCTTCACTGATAATGCACCACCCAGGGAAAAAAAGTCCCCACCAGCTTCTTCTCATCTCTCAGAGCAGCCAAAGATTCAGAAGTCTTGGGTTCTTTAATAAATCTTCTTAGAGGGAGTTAGGGGGGGATGATCAGGGAGAAGGAGAGTCACTGGAAGGGACAATAATGTGAGTGAATAAAGCACTGATAAAACATTTTCTAAAAGAAGAAACAGCTCTGGATTTGACCTTAATTTAGATAAATACAGATACTAACATTACTGATGAACTCTAAAGAAAGGCTAGTATTTGCATTTATACGTGTGTGTGTGTGTGTGTGTGTGTGTGTGTGTGTAAATTTAGATGAAAAGTTCAAAATCACAGCCTTGGGAATGCTTACTTGGGAATCAGATATCCCACCAGTCCTGTGTCTACAGTGTGGTTATGTTGGATGAAAGATCTTAGAAACTGAGGAAGCACAGTAGCAGCACATAAAGAGCAAACAGTTCAGAAGCAGGATAAGAAAAGAAACCACAATCCAACATTTCTCAAGAGATACCACATGACCACAGAGTCAATTTCTACAGAAGTAATGGAAATGTAGAAGAGGTTGGCAATAAAATCTTGCCTTCCAAATCCCCATTTTCATGCTTCTTGTTGAGTTTTAATGGCTACCAATGATTACGATATTAGCAATTGTATTTTAGAAAAAAAAAGACGCTTGAGGAAAGAAATACAGATCTTAATGCTCTTATTTATAGGTCTCAAACAGTTGCTCAAACAGGAGCTAATTAAGGTCTGACCATGGCTAGGTAAGAACCCAGCCGGTTATTTTTCAAGATTGGATATGCCTAACCAAAGGAAAAAGGAACATAGATGAGAGTTGGGAGGAGGGAATTTCTAGGCTTTTTTTTTTTTTACTTTAGAACATGGTATTTTTAGCATTGCATTTCAGAAGGACATTGGCAAGCTGATGAGTCCAGAGCATAATATCCAGAAAATTAAGGGGTTTTGGAAGCATGCCAAATCAAGTGAGATTGAGGATATTTAGCCTGGAGAAGAGAAGACTTGGGGGATGAGGGAGCAGTGATAATTGTCTTCCAGTATTCACAGGATTATCATTTGGAAGAAGAAACAATTATCCACTTTTTACTTGGCCCCAAATGGCATAACTAGTAGAAATGGGTAGAAGTAACATTGAGACAGTGTTTGTCCAGAAATAAGTAGGGTGAGGGGATCCTAATAATGATATCTGTGCAAAACCAAAATGAGTTTCCTTAGAAAGGAATGTTACCTATCACTGTAGGACTTCAAATGGTGTTGTAGAGATTTCTGTTCAGATATAGACTTAACTAGATGGTCTCTGGAATTCTTCCCAACTCTCAAATTCAAAGTCCATATACCAAGTAAAGACAATTTGTACATTTTCTATTACATATTTCAATGCAGATTGAATATATCCTCATTTTACAGGTAAGGAAACTGAGGTTAAGAAAGATAGCAATGGCGAAGTTAAAGTATAAGTCTTCTGACTCCAAATTCAGTTCTCTTTTCACCATGCCACACTAGGTAAGTCTTCATCAAGTGTCATCATTCAAGGTAGGGGGAATTCTCTAGAGGACTGGACTCTAAACTCCCTTTAAAAATATAAGTCAATGTTCATGTTCCGGAAAGCAGGTGGAGCATGATTGAAATACCATAAATCTTATGATTATTCCTTCTTAATGCACCCTTATTTTTCCTATGTACTGAGACATCATAGAGCTGAATACGAAATTTTATATTGCTTTTCAGTCAATAGTTCACATGTTTTATTTTATTTTATTTTTGCTACAACCGTGATGAAGAGAAAAGAACTTGGAGGTTTAATCTTGTTTTGTGCATGGATTCAAGACAATATGAGAAATTTGCTCATGATACCTTGACGAAATAAGAGATGGAGCTGAATAGGGAAATTCCTACTCCCACTCCTTGGAATTAACCACTGGCCACAATTCCTCTGTAAGTGTTTTGAAAAGTTCTAATAGAGTTTGTCGCACACACACACGGAGACACTCCTTTAAATCATTCTGCTGAGGTTAGGGTGTTCTCTTCTCCCCCAAATCCAGAACTTCTTCAGGTTCAGCCAATTACTGAGCCATGCAGCCAAATTCTATTTTTAGTGGCTGCTGCTCCCTTGTTTTGCTAGTTTAGCCCAGACAGGAAACCACCCTGTCTGGAAGGGCTCTGTTAGATCCCAGGAGAGCAATCACACTCAGGTGTGAGAACTTCAAGGCAGCAAAGGGATGTTCCCATTAATTACTGTGCATGACTCAAGAATGGATAAGGACAAACGCTTCTTCTCCAATGGCTATTTAGTTCATATATAGAAAAAGTAGAAAGAAATAGTCCATATCGAAAAGAAATCAGGCCAAGAGCCTGAAAAGGAATTCCTTAAGCTCTGCCTCTTTGCCCATTATTCTGTGTTTTCCAAGAAATTTAATGTAGAATTTGTAATGTCTTGGTTGAAATCAGATCCTTGTGTATAATGTGAGAGACATAGGATCAAAAATTGAGAGATGGAAGGGACTCTAGAGGTAACCTTGTCTAACTCCCTCATGTTTTACAAATAAGGAAACTGAAGTTAAGAAAGATTAAGTGACTTGTAGAAAGGCACACAGGTGACAAATGACCAAGGCAAAATTTGAACTCAGGTCCTTTGATTCCACATCTAACTCTTTCCATTGTGTGCCAACAGTGGTATTAATATACATACCAAGGATATACATATATAAATTATTTACATGTTATATGTGATCTGTTTAATATATCTTTACATATGCATTTCAATGCATACACATATATGTATGGATGAATATATGTGTATATCTATTATGGAAAGAAAGGTAAGCACTGTAGATTTTGTGAGTGAGCCAAAACTATTTATTGTCCATGATACACAGGTAGATAGATAGCTATAGATATATATGTATACATGAGTATATGTATGTATATGTGTGTGTACTGTGCATATGTATATGAATGTATATATACATATATACATACATAAGTATACCAGAGATAAGTAAGTATATCCTTGACATTCCCAGTTTCTCTAGACCTCAGTTTGTCTTGCATATGATGAATTAATTATGAAGTGCAGAACCGGTGGTGTATTAGGCCTGATTAGTGTCCAGGAAAGATTCAACTGAAGGAAGGGGAAAGGAAGGAAACTGTTTTTCACCAAGCCACCAGGCAATATGTTCACTATTGCTCATGTCCATGTCACGATATTAACATTTGTCCCACAACAAGTCCTGGTACTCCATCAGTCCTTCAGGCATGCTCAGTTTTTAGCTTTTCATTTTCCCCAACTCCTGTGCTTCCTGACTGTGCTCCCCTCATCCTCTGCCCCAGGGTATGTCTGGGGAAACCGCCATCTCTCCAGCTATGGTGGTGCCTGAAACAACAGCCTGAAACCACATTTTGCACAGACTGTCCAAACCCAAGTTATTAAAAAGACATCACCAAAACTGTAACATGGAAACCCAGTGTCCTTAAGCTCTTTGATTTGCATGATTTAAGACTGGACTGTTAAATACATTCATCAACTACACATGTGGCAAGTTGAATCACAGAATCTCAGACATGGGAGGGACCTCAAGGCTCATCATATCTGTCAAAGAATCCCCACCATAATATCATTCTCAATTGGTCTTCCATCTTCTTCTTAGAGACCTCCAGTGAGGGAGAATCCACAGATATGCCCATAAGGCAGCTGATTCCACTTTTGGACAGCTCTAATTGTTAGCAAGTTTTTCCTTGCATCAAGCCTAAATCTTCCTTTTGCACTCATTATTCATAATTTCTGCCTATAGAACCTATCAGAACAAATCTAATCCCTCTTCCACTTGATAAATCTTTAAATGTGTGAAAATATCTGTCATTTATCTTTTTAAGTCTTCTCTTTTCCAATCTAAAGATCCTTACTTCCACCACACAATCTTCATATTGGCATGGTCTTCAGTCCTCTCACCATTCTTGTAATCTACCTCTGAATGTGTTCCTTCCTAAATGCAGCATTTGGGAACTGATGGCAATAATCCAGTTGTAGCTTGATGAGCATAGGATATATCAACAATATTATTTCCTTCCTTATGGATACCACACCTCTGAATACAGCCCAGCATAGCACTAGGTTTCAAGCTGCCAAGTTCTTATTGTTGTTGAGTCCTGTATGACAGCTCATGAGCTTATTTGGGGTTTTCTTGGCAAAGATATTAGAGTGATTTGCCATTTCCTTCTCAAGCACATTTTACAGATGAGGAAACTGAGGCAAACAGGGTTAAGTGACTTGTCCATGATCACACAGCTAGTAAGTGTCTGAGGCCAGATTTCAACTCAGGAAGAAGAAGTCTTCCTGACTCCAGGCCTAGCACTCTACCCACTCTATCACTTCCACTATTGACTTATTTAACCTATAATTGAGATATTTTGCTTATGAGCTATTGTCTAGGAATATACAGGGAAAGTAAGCCAATCTAACTGAACAGCAAGGTACCCTAAGCAAAAGGCAGGTGGCAGCATGTTTCAGACAAGTCAAACACCAACTCTCACCTTGACCAGCATTTCCCTTCAGACTCTGATGGTGACAAACTGAGACTTGAACCCAAGAGCCATGGGAGTAGCAGTGCTTCTGGCCCAGTGACCTCAGCCATTATTCTTGGAAGCAGCTGCTATGGAGATGCCTGGCAAATGTTCCTGCAGGTGCTACAGCCACAGCTACTGAAGACCCCCCAAATAAGTTCTTGTCATCAAAGTCCTTGGTTTTGCCAAATGATTCAAAATAAGAAATTGTTAGGATTTTATCAGCGGAAATGACATTAAAGAAAAAACATTAATGTTTACTTTGCTGCTGCACCCTAAGGACCATGGCAGAGAGCTCCAGTAATATTCAGATAGTTGAAATTCCCCATTACTGGAATATCATGTTTAATGCTAGGTTTGTCCTCTGTGATCCCCATCTGAGTCCTCCTTTTATCCAAGTGGTTTGTATTATGACACTCAATCACACTTTTTGTTTTTTCCTCTGTTGACCTTCACTCAGTTACTTTCCACTATAATTTTCTGCTCAAGTTTCTGAATTTTTTCACAAGAGTTATATTTTTTTATTGTATAATGTCATTCCACTGACCTTAATTAATTTGTTTTGTTCCTTTTGAATAAGTTCCTTCCAGGGCCACAGGCATGAGACAGAAGTCTCATCTCATCTCATCCATGTTGGTGATACCTCTCCATGGTGCCTGATATGAGGTAAGTTAGTATTACACAGGGAGAAATAAAAATGATGTTACCATGCATATGATGATAATGATGATGAGATGTCAATTTTCCCCTCTGTAGGGAAGTTGACCTTTCCAGACTCTACCATCCCCTAGTCTCCTACTCATTAAGTCCAATTCACTACTTGACAGGGATCTCCTGGAACCATCTTATTGCATTTTGCATTGGCGAGTAGGAAAATTCTTTTGGAAGTCCATAGTAAAGGAAATGGTTCCCATATTCAAATATTACTCAGGGTAGTTCCTCCACAAATGCCAATTCCACAAGTATTTATTGAGTGCCTACTCAGTACAATGCACTATATTAGCTCCTGAAAGAGATACTAAGATGAAAAGTATACATCCCTGCTTTCAAAAAGTGCAGGATTTTTAAACCTGCAGTCTATGATCTATTTTAAAAATATTTTAATTGCTGTATTTCAATATAATTGGTTTGCTTTTCAATCCTATGTGTATTATTTTACGTTTTATTTAAAATATTCCTCTTATAAGGAGTCCTTTGGCTTTACTAGACTGCCAAAAGGGTCTATAACTCAAAAAGAAAGTTGAGAACCCATGTTCTAGTTGGAGAAGGGGGCTACAAAGCTGAAAAAGATGCCATCCCTAACCTCAAGCAGCTTATATTCTAGCGTAGGGGTTCTTAATCTGGGGTCTGTGAATATATGCAATATATACACATATACATACATACACTTGTATATATAGTATGTGTATGTGCATACACATTTATACATATGCATATCCATTTATACATACACATATGTATATGTATACATCCATTTGAATTGTTTTAGAAAGATTACCTAGCAAGATATGATACTGAGGTCTTATCCTGAGCTGCCAAGCATTCAAACTCCACTGCAGATAGTACAACTCTATCAGCTGGCTACATTATCTGACTGCTAAGGTCAGAAGAAATAATATAAGGACACTTTCAAGGTCTCTCTGAAGAACTTCAGTATCAATTGTAAGACATGGGAGATATTGGCACAGGACCACCCAGCATGGCATGCCCTCATCAGAGAAGGTGCTGTGTTCTATGAACATAGCAGAATCACGGGAACCCAGAAGAAATGTGATATGTACAGATCTCAAGACATCTCCTTCCCTAATGTGTTTGACCTGGGATAGAGCTTTCTGAGCTCATAATGGTCTGATCAGCCACAGTCAGACACACTGCACCTTCACCCCAACATTGTGACATCATTTTGATCCTTTTTGAGTACAAAGGATCAAAACAACATACACATGCACACTAACACATATATACATATATATTTCAATATGATTTGTTTCTAATCTTATGTATTTTATTATATAGCATATATAATTATATATTTTCTCTATATGAGAGTTCACAGACCCCAGATAAATATTAAATTAAACATTAAAGTTCATAGTCACCAGATTAAATAAATTAAAATCATTATATATACGTGTAAATTTGTATTTAACTATTTCAATAATTGGTTTCCTTTGTAATTCTATGTGTTATATTTTATGCCTTTGTTTTACTTTTTTTTTTTTGCTGATTAGGCAATGGAGTTAAGTGACTTGCCCAGGGTCACAAAGCTAGTAAGTGTCAAGTGTCTGAAGCTAAATTTGAACTCAGGTCCTCCTGACTCCAGGGCCAGTGCTCTATTCACTGAGCCACCTAGCTGCCCCTAGTTTGCGCCTTTAAAAACATTCTAAAGAGGCCAAAAGGCTTCACCAGGCTCCCTATGGGGTTCATGATGCAAAATCTGATTAAGTACCTCTGTTTCAATGGAAGAAGGGGAATAAAACAAAGAATGCATTTGGAGGAAGGGTAGTAAAGTACGAGTAATTAACAAAGGGCAAGGGGAGCAGATTTCTTTCAGAAACTTTTGTTTTGGGTCCAAGAGTGTCAGTTTAGGCTACCAAGCATGTATTCCAAGAACCAGTTATTTAGATTTTTCAACCTCCAGTAAGAATGATCTACATCTTCTTGTTTGATTCACTGCTTTTTTTTCCTTTAGAGAAAATGTTTTGTAAAGCAGGTTAGCAGGTTAAATGATAGAATATTATCATCCTATAGGAAATGATGTATACAAAAAATTTCTGAGAAACTTGAGAAGATTTAGATGAACTGATTCAGAGTAAAAAAAAAGAGTAGAATTAGTTCTTAGGAAACAGTATACAAAATGACCAGAAAGAAAAAGGAAAAATAATAAAAGACATCAGAGTTCAGATTGCTGCAATGATCAATCTTGATTCTAGTGAATTGGTGATGAAATATATTTCTCTCCTCTTAATTGTTGGAGGGCTATGGGTGCTTCATGTGCTACCATAAGCTACAGAATGCTTCTTATGACATCATATATGATTAATGTATGTGTTTTGATCAATTTTTCTCTCTTTCTTATAAGGAAGGATTCTCTGGTGGGGAGGGGTTTGAAATTAAGAGTAATAGTGATATAAAAAAAGAATCAATAAAACATATTAAAAATAAAGTACACTAAAGTTTTTAGATAGAAAATCTATGAAAATGACACTTGCCTGTTGTGTATATACTTTTGAAATATCCCTATTTAGTTGATTGCTGGTTGGATTAAGGTACGTAGGCTCAAATCTCAGCTCTGCTACATGCTAAGCAACCTTAGGCAAGTCATCTAATCATTTAATTTCTTTTTTAACTTTTTTCTGCAAATCTTTTAAACATTTATTTTATTTTGAACTTAAAAAAAATAAGACAAGCATCTCCATGACATAGTAGAATAGGAAAAAAAGAGGATTGCACATAAAACTGCAAATCTATTATGTACACCTTTTAAATATATACGTATACACATATACACATATATATATGTATCAATTGTAACTTTTTTCCCTTTTTTTCTTCTTTACTCCACCCCACCCTTGAGATGGCTACCATTAGACACAAATATTGTATGTGTGTCTGTGTGTACATACGTATACAAGTAAAATCATTCTATACACACTTCTATTTATCAATTCTTTCTCCGAATGCAAATAGTATCTTCCTTCACAGGTCCTTTGTAGTTGATTTGGATATTTATAATTATCAAAATGACCATCTTATTTCTCTGGGCCTCAGTGTCTTCTTCTGAAAAATGAAGGGGTTGGATTAATTATATGACCTCAATGGTTCCTTCAGCTCTGAATCTATGGAACTGAGAAACATCTGAATCAACAGAACTAGAACTCAAAAACTAGGAAAGTCTAATCTGCCTTGCTTAATAAGAAGGAGATTAATGGGTCTGAATTGTCTTTTTCAGAACAAACCAACTCCAAGTGAAAATGCCATCATAGTAAGAAATAGTTCAGTTGTGAAGAAAGAAGAAATTCTCCATAGTGATGACAGTTTGCCAAAAGGCAGGTTGTGTAGGCTTCTTTCCTGAAACTTGTGTCTCCCTAGTACTGTGAAAAGAGCACTGACTCTGGAGTCATGAGGATAGGGGTTTGAATCCCACTTCAGATGCTTATTACCTATATGACCTTAGACAAGTCATTTAACTTTCCAGGCTTATTTTTCCTTATCTTTAAAATAATTGGGGGTGCACTAGATGAACCTTGATGTCTATCCAGATTCATGATATATCCATCTGAGACGGTAATTTTTTGCACACTGTTGCCCAAAAACAGGTGGATAAACTGAATGACCTCTGGTGGCTGCTTTCCATCCAAGGAGTCCAGAATATCCATTCCTCAGCGGTATTAAAATCATTTTCCTAGAAGTCTAGGTTCTAAAATGAGTTTCCAAAGGTTCCTTGGAAAACAAAATAGCAAATGTGCTCATAGTGATGGACCTGGAGTCAGGAAAACCTGGGTTCAAATACTATTTCTTAAACCTACTGGTTGTGTTACCATGACCAGTCACTTAAGCTCTCTGACCCTCTGCTTTTTCGTTTGTAAAGAAGGGTGTGGGTTGTAATAATATCTATCATACTTACCTCACAGGGTTGGAGTGAGGCTCAAGTATGATCTAAAGTTTTTTGCAGGCTTCATGTCAGCTATTATTAGTATTTTTAATCCATTATCTCTAAATTTTACTTCAACTTCATTCTAAGAGTTGGGACTCTGGGACATAAAGATGAACTCTGAGCTTCATAAAGCTTTAGAAAGTTTGAAAATTAATGTTGTGCTATGCTGGAGTAGGACATAGTAAGTGCTTAATAAATTCTTCCTTCTCTCCTTTCTTTCCTTTCTTCCTACCCTCCCTCTTCCATTCTTCCTTCCTTACCTCCTTCTTTCTTCTTTACCTCCTTTCTTCCCTCCATTCTCTTTCTCTCCTTCCTTCCTATTTCTTTCCTTCCTTCATAGAACGGTAGAAAGAGCACTGGATTCTCAGCCAAAGGGCCTTGATTTGTGTCCCTGCTCTGGCAAGCTGTGGGACTTTAAACAAGCCACTTCATTTCACTGAACTTCTTTGCTCATCTGTAAGATGGGAATCATGAAAAAATAAGTGCCTTCCTCTTAAGACTGTTATGACGAAAGAATTGTGTAAACCTTAAAGTGTGTTAAAAAAAATATAACCCAGTAGTCACTACAGTTTTAAATTCAAACTGCTTGGAAGTTTAAACCAATGCAAGTCTTGGCTTTCTAGTAAGCATTAGGTGCTAAAGTACTGAATGCTCTGTGTCATTACCATCACCACCCACCACCTAGTCCAGGACGAATTTAGCTGCTATGAAGCATTCCTACAGAACTATTCCCTGGCCTAGGCCCACAGGCAGCAAGGACCCTCCTCCCCATCCTGCATGACACACACATACATACACACATACACACACATGTATGCATGCATGCAGGCAGGCAGGCACTCATGCACACACTGTCACAGTGTGGTCCTTAGGTCAGGCTGATAGAAGCTTATCAAATCCAAAGTTTTCTGATGTTATCCATCGTCTTAGGAGGTGTTACGTTTTCTTCTATCAGTTAATCAACAACTATTTTGAAGAACCTACAATGTGCCAGGAATATATGCTAGGTGCAGAATGTCATTTGTAAAAAGCCTGAAGAGGTCATACAACTTGCCTTCTTGGATGGTGGCAGGAATGGCAGGAACACAGATGTCTATTTAAGTAAAGAGGGACTTTCTTCAGTCAAATAAAAGATGAATGAGAAGAAGGCAGTTTTAGCCTCTTTGCCATGAATCTGATAGGTTCTCAAGTAAACTGCATTTGACATTTACCAAAAAATATTAAGGCACTAATCTCAAGAAGATATTCTATGCAAAGAAAGTGGGAGAGACAGAGAGAGAGGCAGAGAGACAGACAGAGAGAGAGAGAGAGAGAGAGAGAGAGAGAGAGAGAGAGAGAGAGAGAGAATAAGAGGAAGAAGCAAGGGAGACAAACAAACCAACTGCAATCCTATTCTAAGTAAAACTCTGAAACTCTTCCAGTCTACACCAAGCACACTGTTGTTATTTTTCAAGGCTTCATTTCATTAAGACCAGGAGTTGGGCGAGTTTCCCTTCTGATTACTGGGCCAATAGGTTTCTCTGTTATTGCTACCACACTGAAGTTGGGGAAAAAAATACATATCTGGCATCATCACCCCAAACAAATTTACATTTCATTGTGGACAATTATATTTGCTCACCTTTACTCAACTCTGTTCTCTTCCAGCCAAATAAACTTTTTTTTTTTTAAATTCAGACAGAGGCAAAAGGAAATAAAGGGGAGTGTGTGTGTGTGCGTGTGTGTGTGTGTGTGTGTGTGTGTGTGTGAATATATGCTTCAACTTAAAGGATCCTCTATAGATACTTTAGAAATGAGTTTATCTGTTATACATGTACACTGATTTAGTTTTACATTTAAATTACAACTTGATTCATTCACTGCTAAAGCTGTGAAGTGGGGAGGGGATCAGAAAGTACCTAAAGCCATAACTGCTAGATCCCTGGTAGAGTACTATAGATACATACATACATACATACATACATACATACATACATACATACATATAGATATAGTGTATATAACACTGAACACCATAAAGCAGAATTGTCTAAAAGTTATGTTTCTCTTAAACACCACATAAGCAGACAGCTATCAAGGAACCTGTTACAAAGTGGTTAGAATGTTAGCTCTTTGATAGTAATTAATGTTCCTTTCTTTAGAGATTTAGCCTTGGAGTCAAGATTCCCTGGATTCAAGTCCTACCTATGATGTAAGAGTTATGTGAGTGTAGGTAAATTACTCAGCATCTAGATCCTCCAGCAAATATCTAAGATGCTAAGTTACAGAAAAATTACCTCAGGAGAAGGAGTTTCTACACCAGGATTCCCTTTTGGACATGAAATCAGAGAATTTTTTTCCTTTCCCTTCTCCCCAAAAAATGAGAGGGATAAAACAGATTCCTTGAATTTTTTATAGCTTCAAATTATATTTGTGTTGCGAAAAGTTCTGTGAAGAGATGAACTGATATGGTAGTGAGAGAAGTTTCTATCTTAGGGCTTTCCAAAGTGATAGCAAAAGAATATAAACATCAATTACTCCATATATTTGTATACATATACGTATATGTATTGTTGGTGTAACTAGATTGAAGGCTGTAGTAACAGGGAGGCAAGTGAGAGAGGGAGGGAAGAAGACAACAAAGACAGAGACATAATCAAGAAAGAAAGGTTTATATGTTTCTGTTTGTTTGTTTGTTAGTTTGTTTTTTAGAAGAGGATTGAAGGACAAATAATCTGATTAATTCTATTAAGCTCCTAAGGTTTCTTGCAGTTTGAGAACTAGTATTCTGTAACTGTATACTCCTATCTTGATGCTTTCTTGTGCCATTCAAATAAGAAATTGCCAAATGAATGCATTAATTAGACCAACTTTATGAATGACAAGACACTTCATAAGCAGTTTTGAAGGCTCTGTGCCCTCCATCCTTCACAAACAACTACCAAGGGAAATAACTCCATCATGATGCCCTCCCCCTCAAAAAAGTGATGAATTTCTGCCAATCACAGTCTACTAATTCCCAAGTCTATCCCTTCCATAGTCATATTGTAATATACATGACTTAAATCAATGCCAGAAAGTCACTCACCCGATTAGTGATTCACTGCAATTCATTGCCGAGATCAGATCCAGGCTGGTTAGTCAACTAACTTCACCACAAGACCAAGGAGACACTCTCGATTTCAAAATTTAGATCTTTAGCTCAATGTGAACTAACCCCAAACTTTTTTTTTATTTTTCCTATTTCTAAATAGATTGAAAAAAACATATATTCCTAGCTGCCATAAAACAGGAGAATGGACCAGATAAGCCTTGAAGAGGTTTTCTTAGTGACAGGTTTTTTTTTTTAACGTATTAACTGACTAAATACTGGCCAATCTTTCCCACACTCTGGTTACTGACATGCATGATAGTAGAACCATTAACCCCAGATGAATGAGTCTGTCATACTTATTCACCAAGCCATTAGGAGGATATTAGGGAAAGCAGAAGGACCTTCTATGCTACTGATGAAATCGCATCACAGAAGCCTTGCTCAAAGGTACTCAAATTATCCCATAGGTTAGTATTGTCCAAACTATATGTCACATATGAGGTGTGTGTGTGTGTGTGTGTGTGTGTGTATGTTTAAGTTCATATTCTGTTATGGATTTAAATCTCTACTGAAAACACAGAAAAGAGTAATTTATTAATTTTTCAATGGTTATGTGCCCAGGCAAAAAGCTCCACAAAAATTGTTTTTGCAAGAGTGGTTTCAGTGGCAGCAGGGAGGAAATGGGATAATAATAATCATAGCTTTAAGATTTGCAAAGCACTTTATAAATATCATCTTATTTGAGCTTCTCAAATACTCTGAGAGGCCAATACTTTTGTTATACCCATTTTACAGATAAAGAAACTAAAGCTGAAACTCCGGGAGGTTTTAATGTACCCACAGCTTGTAAATTTCTAATGAAAGCCTTGAAACCACACCTTCCTGATTCCTAGTCTAGTGTTCTATTTACATGACTTTGAACTATAGCAGAATAGTCTATGGATCTCCAAATTCAAAGAAGCTGGCTACATACAGATGGTCTGTTGCCAAGCGAAGAAGGAGATTTAATCCAAATCACATCCAACATATGATAGATATATCAGTGGGCAGTGAAAAGTAACTGACCAAAAGGCCCTAGTGCTGGAAGTACAAACTTGGAGCATTTATTAAAATCTCCACTAGCCCACATCCTGTTTTCTTTCAGGCTGTGGATAAATCTGCATAGCTGGATTGTCTGTGGAAGTCCCTTCCAGATCTGGCTCTTTATGCTGTTGGAGGAATTTGGTTTCCCCAGGATCTGTTTAGTCTCCCTTGGTATTTCCGAGCCCCTGAGAGGAATAATCTTCCATCAGGGAGGCCCCTGCTGTTGGATGTTCTGCCATAATTGCTTTACATATGGAACACGAAAAGACAGTGGTCAAAAATTTATCCTGGATCTCACAGAACCGTTAGCCATGAATAGGACTTAGGGTTTCTGGTTTCTAGTTCAATAGCCCTCCCTAATTCTTTATTTTACTATCTATAGAGTGATAAGACAGGGCAGGGCAAGACAGTGAGACAAAAGGGTATTTTTTGTTTTGCAAATATGAGGTTCATAAAATATATCATGCCTTTGCTTAAATTTTGGTGTTACTTTACACAATATGACTAAAGCTGAGGTTCTTAACCTGGGCAAGTATATGTACGTATGTATATTTCAATATCATTAGTTTCCTTTGTAATCCTATGTATTTCATTTTTCATGCATTTGAAAATATTACTCTGAGAAGGGGATCCATAGGTTTCACCAGACTGCTGAAGAGTCCATGACACACAAAGAAATTAAGAACCCTCGAATTAAAGTTTAAACAAGTGAAATGACTGCTAAAATATATTATATGGCACTGAAAACTAATATGTTTAAATACACTTCATGGAATTCATGTCACAGAATGAAACTTAGGTATCCAGAAAACCAGCTATCTATACCCAAAGTCTATTGTTGTCAATTCAAATTTCATCTTAAACACGTGTACGCTGAATTTAAGCCAATAAGGATTGTATCTATATATCTGCCAAAGCTAAAGCTTGTTTAACACTTCATTACGTCATAGGCTATAGCAATATTAGAATTATCAAAAGAGTGGTTAAAAACAACATTTAGGCTTGGAATAAGAATTTTTTTAAAAAAAAATGCTAGCAGTATCCCTTGCCAGGCTCAGCAAACAGCATTTATCATTTAAATAAATAAAGCGTTAAGAACAGAAGGGTCAACACAAGCACAGATCCACTCATTTGCTCACACAACACTTTGTAGCTCTCTTGTGCTTCTTTCGCATGTCTTTTGCATGATAATTAATTGCATATGTGCCACATCTCCCTGTAAAGAATAAGTTTCTTCAGGATAGGAACCATGAGTCATCTCTCTCTGTATTATCCTTATTAGCGCTTAATAAATGTTTATTGAATTGACTGATACTGAGCTAAATTTAAGGATAGACACTGGCCCATCAATGTTTAGTCCATTCTAAACCTGTGAACTTGCTAGAATATGGGAAACTTTCCCCCCTCGTTTTTCCTGCTTCCCTGGCCCATCTATAAGTAATAACTATACTAGTCTACTTCTGGATTTTAAGGAGCAGGAATACACTCACGTTCAATTCTAATCAAACTACGGTTTTATCAATAAGGCTACAAACCACCACCAAGACACACAATAATGCAGAGAAAGATACAAAGAGATATATACTTCTGCCTCACTGACACCCTCGGTTGCCAATACTGAAATTGCTGTGATAAGTGAAGGTGCATTTATAACCCAAGCCCAGAAATCTAATATAATTCAATACAATCAGCAATTATTAAGTGCCTACAAAAACATCCCCTTCCCTCCAAGATTTTGGTGGAGGTGGGAGAGAGGGCAGCTATAACATAGAAACTGAGAACTACATATGGAATCTACCAATTAGGAGCTTCATAAAAATGTTCCTATAGGAAGTGGCACATTTGAGTTTGAATGAATCTAGGAATTCTAAGAGGCAGATCTGAGGAATGGAGAGTATTTCAGGTTTAGGGCTCAACCCGCGCAGTCACAAAGGTGAGAGATAAAATATCAAGCTCAAAAAAGAGCAACCTGGTTCCAATGTAGTGTGAGAAGGTAAGTGAAAAAACCCTGCAAAGGTTGGTTGGATTGCAGTTTATCCTTGAGGGAATCACCGAAATTTCCTGAGCAGAGAGAATTGAAGCCCAGTTGGAGTGGGCCAAGGGATTTTGAGTGTATTTGGTTTTATTCAGATGTAAACAAAGGAACTGTGGCTTCTCATCAAGTGGGGAGGGAGAGGAGGGATAAGCATTTGTTAAGTGTCTGCTATGTGCCAAGCACTACTCTAAATGCTTTACAACTATTATCTGATTTGATCCTCATAACTCTGTAAGATAGGTATAATTATTATTATTATCCCCACTTGACAGTTAAGGAAACTGAGACAGAGATTAAGGGACTTGCTCAGGGTTACACAGCTAGTAAATGTCTGAGGTCGGATTTGAACTAAGGTCTTCATAACTCCAGGCCCAATACTCTGTTTACTCTGTCACCTGGTTGTCTGTGCACAATTACAGTCTGCAGACCCCAGTCACCTTTAATACAAAAAGCATTGGGACAGCGAGGTGGCAGCTACGTGATGCAGTTGACAGAGCACTGACCCTGGAGTCAGGAGGACTTGAGTTCAAATCCAGCCTCAGAACACTTAGTAGCTGTAAAACCTGGGTAAGTCACTTGACCCCAATTGCTTCCAAAAAATACAATAAATAATGATTGAATGAATAAGAGTATATTTAGGGGTTAGTAGAATTCCTTTGGCATCAGGGTCTAGGCTCATGGATTCACCCATTGTTTTAACCATCTCCATCTGCCTACACACTCTACTTCCTCTGAAGAAAATGACCTTGTCTAAGCAGCTTGCATCAATACTATGAACCCTGGACCACTTTTCATTCTCTATTTTACAAAATAATTACTTACATATGTGTCATGTCTCCCTCTAGATTGGAAGTTCCTTTAGGGTAGGGACAATGAGTCATCTCTTAACCACAATGTACATGTATGTGGGCAGACAAACACATACACAGTCACACCACTACCACCACCATTCTCTTTCCTCTCTTCACAGTGGTTATTATCATCATGTGCTACTACTCCTATGTTCAAAAGTTGGTTGAGGTTATCAGAAAACCCAAGATGTCACTGACATCATCAAGACGCATTGGTTGGGAAATAGGGCATGAAGCCAACTAAAGGCTGTTAGTTATAACATCTCAAAGTACATACATATGTATATTCAATAGGAATTTTTTCTATAATAATTTTTAAAACAGACATTTCTGCAGCACTTTATAGTAACAAAGTGGTTTCACACACAATATTTTCTTCCATATACATAGAATCAAACTTGGAAGGCTTATCTAGTCTAACTGATATCTAAACAGGAGATTCCCTCTATAACCCTAGATAAGTGGTCACCCAGCCTCTGCCTGAAGTTTACATTAATTTTATAGCTCTAGTTACTGGAATTTTTTTGGTCTCTTGAACTAAAAACTATTCCTGTTTCCACATATTATTTGTAGTTCTGACTTCTGGGGCCAAATGGCACAAACTTAATTCCTCTTCCTCAGGACAACACAACAAACATTTAAAGACATTTATTATCTTTCCATTCCAGCACCCCCCAACAACAACAATAATCTTTTATCCAGATTAAATATTCCCAATTTGTACAAAGCATGGTTTCAATTCCCCTCGAAATCCCAGCCAACTTTCTCTGAATACATAAGATCGTAGATTTAAAATGAAAGAGACTTAGAGCTAATGTAGGGAAAGGCCAATCCTACCATTTTACAAATGAGAAAACAATGGATCAGATAAGTTAGGTGACTTTGTTAGGTCACACACATAGTAAATAGCATAGCCAGGATAGGAACCCAGGTCCCCCAGTTTCAAATCTAGTATGCTTTCTACTATACCACTTTGTAAGTGTCCTTCCTAACAACACGATGATGACAACTTAGCACTACTCCAGGTATGGTCTGGCCAGAGTAAAATATAGTGAAGGCAGCACTTTGTTTTGAATACCATACTCCTATTAATACTGCTTAAGATCCTTACTGTACCTAGGTGGCGCAGTGGATAGAGAACTGGGCCTGGAGTCAAGAAGACCCATCTTCCTAAATTCAAATCTGACCTCAGATACGTACTAGTTGTGTTACTCTGGACAAGTCACTTCATCCTGTTTGCCTCTGCTTCTCCATCCATAAAATGAAACAGGAGAAGTAAATGGCAAACCATTCCAGTATCTTTGCCAAGCAAACCCCCAATGGGGGTTGCAAAAGTCAGACACAACCAATCAACAAGGTCCTTAAGATCACATTAGGGTTTATGGCATATGTACACACATATATTTTTTGCGGCTTTTCAGTCATTTCAGTTGCCCAACTCTTCATGACCCCTTTCGGGGTTTTCTTACCAAAGGTACTGGAATGGTTTGCCATTTTCTTCTCTTGCTCATTTTACAAATGAGGAAACTGGGGCAAACAGGGTTAAATGACTTGCCCAGGGGCACACAGCTACTAAGTACTTGAGGTCAGATTTGAACACAGGTCTCCTTGACTCCAGGCCTGATGCCCTATCTACTGTTCCACCTAGCTGCCTTTCTCCTTTCTCTGTCTCTCTGTCTGTCTCTCTGCCTCTCTGCCTCTGTCTCTCTCTCTCTCTCTCTGTCTCTCTCTGTCTCTCTCTCTCTCTCTATATATATATATATATGTATATATGTATGTATTGTGTATGTATATATAAACATAAGAGATATATGTATGTGTGTATGTATGTATATATGTATGTGTGTATGTATGTGTATATGTATGTATGTGCATATGTATGTATGTGCATATGTATGTGTATATGTATGTATGTGTATATGTATGTATGTGTATGTATGTGTATGTGTATGTGTGTGTATGTATGTGTGTATATGTATGTGTGTGTATATGTATGTGTATATGTATGTATGTGTATATGTATGTGTGTATGTGTATATGTATGTATGTGTATATGTGTATGTATATATATGTATATGTATATGTATGTATATGTATGTATGTGTGTGTGTATACACACACACACACACACACACACTTTTTTTCCTAGACATGTATGTATATGCCTAGGAAAGAGACTCTACAGTTGCTTCTCTCAGATCTTAGCTTTGAATCCAGCCACTCAACCAGTTCACCTAAATGAATGCCCATGCTGCTCCTATTTCTCCATCTTCAACAGAAGAAAATAATGGTTATACTTTATTAAATATGTGCCAAGTCCAATGTTCTTTCTGTTATGCCATACTGTTGCCTATATATTTTGAGTAAGGAATAGGGATGGAGGCATTTGAAAGCGTGTTGAATTTGGGGAAAAGATCTAGTTTCTCAATAAAGCATAAAAGTCAAATGCCATCTTCTCCATACTTCTCCCTGATTACTTAAAAGTTGAGTTTTGTGCCTTCTATTTTCTCCAAAGATTATTCCTATAATGATGCCATGGGTTCTTAGATTAGCCATGGACCTCAGAGGCCATAAGGTAGTATGACTCTCCATATGTCGAATATCCAAGCAAATAAACACAGAGCAATGTGCTCATTCACTCCACTAAATCCATTCACTATAATTCTCTCCCTTCCTCAGAGTTGATTGACTTCGGCTCCCACAGTTTGTTCTTGGGATTGGACATTCACTAGAATCCTAGATTAGAACATGGAGTATATTTGTCTAAAGTAATATGAACCACAGACATAATGTGCTATTCCCTGCCATAAAACCCCATCAATCTGTTGAAAATAATCAATCTTAGGAAGTGAAAAGTCTGGGGCAAAGTTGAATTTGGGTCAATGCCAAGGATTAACAAGGGGTTAAAAGAAGGGCTACATTTTTAAAATTAACTTAGAATCAGTTTTATAAGGAAACATTCTGGCTGATTACTCTTGTGTCTTAAAATGCTTTTGTCTGAAGAATGCCATCCATGCTAAAGGACTGCAGATGAAGAAAGATGTTAGTGAGTGAGTGCAGGGTGAAAAACACTGAACTTTGAGAAGTGGATTTTTAACTCCATGTTTTTACTTGCAATGAGACCTTGGAAAATGTGTAATCCTCTGTCCCACAGATCTGGCCCCAGAAGGAAGAGCTAGAAGCAATGGGTGAAATATATAGCAATATCCTCTCTCTGGGCCTCACAGGCAGGAATAATAATATCTGTGCTGGTTGGAACACAAGAGGCCATGTGGCATCACAGATAGAAAACCAGCCTCAGAGGCCAAAAGACTTAGATCTAAGTTCCTCTACTGACATATCTCATTATTGAGTATTAGACAAGCCACTTGGTCTCTTAGTGCTCTACCAACCCTCCAAGACAAGGGTTCTTCACCTTTTGTTGTGTTATGGTCCCCTTTGGCAATCTGAAGAAGCTGATGGAAATTTTCTCAGAATAATTTTTAAATGCGTAAAATAAAATACATAGAATTACAAAGGAAACTAATTGTACTGAAATGAAATCACCAAAATATTATTTAGGGGCAGCCCTGGACCAGAATCCAGGACCAGCCCTGGATTCAGGAGGACCTGAGTTCAAATCTGACCTGAGACCAAACACTTGGCACTTACTAGCTGTGTGAACCTGGGTAAGTCACTTAACCCCATTGCCTAACCAAAATAAAAAACAAAAAACAAAAAAAAATATTAAAAAAACACACAAATAACTAGTTCACAGACTTCAGGTTAAGAAGCCCTTCTAAGATTAAGTTTCAGAGAAGGTGCTGACCTACATTGATAAAGGAAATTTCCTCATCCAGAAATTCTCTATGTTAATGAAATCACAGGCCAAGTGCTTGTCCTCTACTTGCACCATATGGCTAATGGGAAGTTAATTGTTTTGTAGACTTTAAAGTGTTATAGAAATAAAAGTCCAATACCATATTTCATCTGTAATTTCATTGAAACAAGTATTCTCTCCAACCAATGCACATTTAAATCCATTCATCCCTAGTCATTTTGTGTGACCCTTGTCCATGCCCTCCCATCGGTTTGCCACAGGGGTTCTGTCTGATATACTGAAGGTGTTCCTGATGTCTTGAAATCACAAATATACCAATGGAGAGCCTAAGCAGTTGGTTGTCCTTTGCTCTTGCCATAAGACCAATCCACTCTCTTTTTTGCTGATTCAGTTCTCTGTTGACATCTTTAACTCTGCCTCTCATTTGCAATTCCTTGTAGTAGCATGTTATAACTTGCTAATGACCACCATGTTTCTTTTTATTATCTTTTGGCTGATCCTTAATTCCATTTCTTCAGAAAATAAATTGTTCTGGTTATTATTGACACCTAACTTTTAGGGTTGTTGTGATGACCAAATAGAATAATTCATGTGAAGTGTTTCTCAGTTGTGAAGGGCTATATATATATATACAAAGAATCTTTATTTCATCATTATTACTATTCCAGCAAGCAAATAAAATGAGAACTTTCTTAACAGTTGCTCATCAGTCAGATCCCTGAACTGAATGATTTCTGTACTTGGCTAGCCACAGACTGGGGCCAAGACCATGAGTTGCATCCAATTGTCCAGTTGGCATCCTTCTGTTTCATGGTGTATGTCTAATGTTGGCTAGTTTTCTTATCTATACATCACTAAAGAGGCCAAGGCTAAAAGGCATAAAGGATTTCTTGCAGTGTAACTCCTTTAATGCCCTCTATCCTGCCCCAAGACAGGCAACAGGGTACAAAGGACACTGAATTTGGAGTCAGGAAAGTGTGGGTACAAATTCTGCCTCAGAAATTTACTAGCCAGCTAACACTGGGTAAGTTACTTAACCTCTCTGTGCCATTATTTGGACTTGGTGGCCTCTAATGTCCCATGTAGCTTGGAATCTATACTCTTACCTCTACTCGAAGCTCCAGCTATGGTAAGGCAACTAGAGTATTGTCCCAGAATGACAAATTTGCCAGATCTAAATTTAAAGGGTGCTAATAGTCTTTCAGCAGTGAGATGCAATAGAGCTTAGCGCCTAGTGAACAAAAACAATTAGCTAAAAGATCAAAAGCCTGGCACAAAAGCATGATTAAGTAGTGACAGGAAACTTCAGTCATCCAGATATCTGCTAGTGTTCTTTCTGTCGAAATCAAAATAGCCAATAACCTCTTGATTGCCTTAGTGATAATTTCATTTTTCAAAAGGTAGAAGCAGCAAGAAGTGGAAATTCTTTTGGAATCTGATTCTCACCAATAAGTAATAACTGGTCACTGAGGTAGAAATAATGATGTTCTTGTAAGGGAGTGACCACACCCTCCCTATTTACCCTATTAGAATTTCTGATAGGAAAAAAAAAAGGAAATCTATGCAGAGAATCATATGCATCTTAGCTTTGAGGAAAATGAACTTTAATGTGTTCAGAAGAAAAATAGATAGAATCTCATGGACTATAATGCCATGAGGGAAGTCGGCCAAGAATGGATGGAAAATATTGAAGAATGAAATTCTAAATTGCAAATACATAATGCAAGTGAGGAGGAAAATGGAATTTGTCCAGGGAGAACAATGTCAATGCAGAGGAAACATACCAACCAATTTTGATGAAAATAATATATAAAATGTAAACTTGGTCAGATAACAAAGGATAAGCTTAAGAACATGGCTGAATTGAGGCTGCTGAAGGATGCCAGGGACAATCGAAAGGAAAATTCTAGACCAGATTATTAAAAAGATGATTTGTGACTATTTAGAAAGGAAAGCAGCAACTATACAATGCCCACATGGCTTCATCAAAAGAAGTCATGTCAGACTAAACACATTTCTTTCTATAACAGGATTCCAAAACTTTCAGGTGAACAGATTCTATGAATATAGTTTACCTAGATTTTCACAAAGCTTTTACTAAAGTATCTCATGCTATTCTAGTAGAGAAGATTGAGTTTTATAAACTAGATGATAATATAATTGGATGGATTGAGGACTGGTTGGATGGCCAGTCTCAAAGAATAGTTGTTAGTGGTTCAAAGTCAACTTGGTACAAGATCTCCAGTAGAGTACCCTAGGGATCTGTGCTTTTTTAACGTTGATGTAAAAATTAGTCTTAGAGTTTTGTATCAAAATAAACTTCACAGGTATAGATAAGGGAGACATGTGGTTGACCTCTTTAAAAGATCTAGGGGTATGGTAGTAGATCCATAATGAATCAACAGGGTGATGCAGCAGCCAAAAAAGTCAATATGATCTCGGGATGCATTCAGAGAGGCAAGGCATCCAGAAATCGAGAAGTGATGGTTCCACTATATTCTACCTTCACCAGACCTGGATCTGCTAGGATTTAAGAAGGACATTGATAAACTGGAAAGTTTACTGAGGAAGGAAACCAAAATGGTAAGTGGCCTTAAGTTCTTGATACATGAAGATCAGCTCGAAATAATTGAGCATGTAGAAAAGTACCCGGTGGTGAGTAGAAGGGGCAGAAGGGGACAGGGACATGATAGCTTTGTTCAAACATATGAATGGCTATCATGGGGAAAAAGATTCATAATTGTTCTTTTTGGTCTTAGCATCCTGTGATTTCTCCAGCATCTCTGATCTTCTCTCCCCTCCAAAGGTGGTGTTCCACCCATCCTTTAACTAAGGGCACACTCTCCATCTCTTGCCCTAGTCATAGTGTATGTACATCTTGCCCCCAGATGTGAATTTTCCATGTAAAAATGAATATTAATAATAATAACTAACATGTATATAATGTTCTAAGGCTTGTAAAGCACACTGCAAATATTATTTTATTCTCACAATAACCCTGGGAGTCAGATATCATTATTACTATCCTCTTTTTACAAATGAATAAACTGAGGCAGCCAAAGGCTGACTAGGTTTCATACATTTAGTAAATGTCTAAGGTCAAGTTTGAATTCAGGTCTTCCTGACTCCAGGACTAGAATTGCATCACTACACTGATTGAAAAAGAAAGTTAAAACATACTTCCTATAAATAGTATAACAACAGCTTTATCTTTAAGAAGCACAGCACATTACCAGTACTAGTACAGGGACACTAAATAATGTTTTACTCCAGAGCAGATGCTTGCCTTTCTAGAGTCTTGCCAACTCCCCCACCCCATATCCACCCCTATCAGGCAAGAGCAGCTCAATCCAGGGTCATTGGGCAAAGGTTCCACTTTCTGAGGATAGGCATATTTGATTCCGAGAGAGAGAAAGAGAGAGACAGAGAGAGAGAGAGAGAGAGAGAGAGAGAGAGAGAGAGAGAGAGCAAGCTTCAGGTAGAGAGATCTGGCAAAGGGGAAAAGATTAAAGACAACTAGAAGCAAGAAGTCATATGTAATATTACTATAACTTTCTTAACATAGCCATCCATCATTTTTTTTGCACTCTATATGTGGCTTTGAACCCAGTCTCTGCTCTTCCTCAGTTACCCTACACCTTGATGTTGATGTCTTCATGTTTTATTTGTGAATCATTAGTAGTTAAGAGATAGGGCAAGGAAGAAGGAAATATATAATGTTCTTTCTTTTCTTGTTTTTTAGCATCTTTGATAATTTTGCAGAACTTTCAATGAAACAAATAGCATAAGAGTCTTCTCATCATTATCTAAAGATAGGAGGCAGATAGAATGATAGCCAGAGAATCTAGCCTTTCCTAACTTCTGTGATTTATATACATATGTATGCATATGTAACTATAGAGACATATACATATATCCGAATATATACTTATGTACATATAGACATGCATTTGTATAGATACATACATCAATATGTATTCATAGATCTATACAGATACATATATAAATCTATGTACCTGTACTGGTATAAATCTATAAATCTATGTGTGATTATATTGTATATTCTTGTTTTTTTCTCATATAGTTTTCATTTAAACTGACTTTTTTTTAGGTGAGTCTTAAGAAAATATTTTCCTTCATAGTTAAAGACAGAGTTTAATTGAATAATTATTAATAGGGTGCCTACTGTGTTCTAAGTGCATCACAATGCCTGCCTCAACTGTGCTGGAGATAGACCAAAAAAAAAAAAGAGTCCCTGGCCTCCAGGAGTTTATACTGGGGGTGGGAGGTGGAGAGCAATATGTACATAGATAAGTAAACGAAAAATACGTACAAAATAAATATATGGTAATTTGGGGAGTGAGAGGAATGCTCTCATTGGGAGGGATCAGGAATATCCTCAGATATTCATATAGGAGGTAACACTTGAGGTGAGTCCTAGAGTTAGAGATTCTCAGAAGTGAAGGTTGAAAAAGGAAAACATTGTAGGCAAAGAGGTGGGGAAGTGAAGGAAAGCAGATAGAATGTTCTAAGTAGGATTAGTTATAAGTAGGTCTATGAGGAAGAGAAATGTGAAATAAGTCCAGAAATAGAGTTTAGAATCAGATTGCTTAAGTCTAAGGTTCAAGAGGCTACTTACTCATAAGGTAGGGCATTGTATAAGTCCTTCAGGAAAGGGATGAATTGCTATATGTCATTAGTCACACAATCTAAAGTAGGGGAAGGATGAGGGTGCCCTGACTAAGGGGTCCACAAAACTATGACAAATATGGTTTGTTTGTAACGTCAGTGATTTTGAATAGATAGATATACAAATATTTGTTGTTTATTTGCTTTTGAAGAGGACTAATGATATCACAGGTGATGTCTTGACATGTGTGTGAAATTAGATTTAACTGAGGCAGAGATACACAAAGTTGTCAGCCTCACTCTCCCTTCCTTAGTCTTTGAAGTGCACTGGCAGGACAAAAGTCAAGGTAACTGGTGATGGCCAGAATGTGGTAGATCACTTTGGCATCCCTGATGTCTACTCAAGTTCTAGGCACTCCACACAGCTCCTGCTTTAATCACCTTCATGGTCACTGGAACAAATTGTTCTCATCTGCCCATTCTACCACGCAAAGTCTTCACACACTTGGGGTAGACATCCCCCTAACTCATTGACAGATTTGGGGCCTGTTGTTTACCCTCAGCCTGGTTTAGACTATCTGCCAAGAGGGTTTACTTGGGTGTGGCCACTACAAGTGCTACAACTTCTTAGAGTCACAAGTGAGAGTTGGGTGAATCAGGTAGACAGCAAAGGTAGACGAGCAGCCCTGAAAAGGGCTTGGAAAGCCAATGCACCAGAGGTGTTAGTCCTCCTGAACATCCCATATACTATAATACACATGTATATGTATATGTATATGTGTGTGTGTGTGTGTGTGTATATATATATATATATATATACATACATATATATACACACACGTATATATGTATATGTTTATGTGTATATATATGTATGTGTATATATATATACATACATATATATACACACGTATATATGTATATGTTTATGTGTATATACACACACATATATGTACACACATCCCTACATGCATGCACACATGCATACACACATACATACATGAATGTGTTTGCCTCCTGGAATTTTGTAACAGTAAAGTACCTCTCCATGTTGGCATGTCCCTGGAAGTATTTGTCTCAGCTTTTATATAAATCATCTCAAGGGAATAATCCACAAGTACCTCCAATAAGGTTTATTATCTTCCTTCTGAGAGAACATCCCAAATCCATCATCCTGGTCAGGAAAGTCAGAGCTAATTACAATCCCACATATTGTAACTATGTAAATTTTAAAAGAAATATTTTATTGATACCTCTTGTTCTTATATCACCTACATTTTTAATATCCCTCCTCCACCAACCCCTCCTGAAGTCAACAAAAGCTCAAAAAAAAAAAATAGGTCAGCAAAACTAACCAAAGCAGTTTAAAAAAAAAAGGTGATGACATTATATGAAGTGTTATCTCTTCTTTGAAACCAAACTTGATCATTATTGCTTCATAGCATTGTTTCAATTTATGTTTCTTTTCTTCAATTCATGCAGTTAAAGTTGTATAAATTGTTTATTCTGTTTCCACTTATTTCATTTTGCATTAGTTCATAAGTCTTTCCATACCTCTCTATAATCATCATAGTCATTTCTTTTTATATCACAACAATATTATTTTACATTCATGCACCAGAATTGTTTAGCCATTCCTGAATTGATGGGCATTTAATTTGTTTTGTATAATAGTTAGCCCCCAGCAGAGCTCCATCAATAGTATATTAGTATTCTTGACTTTCCACAACCCTTCTAATATGGACTACATCTTTTATCACCTTTGCTTCTTTGCTAGATGTCAGGTAAAACTTCAAAGTTTCAAAGTTGTGATTTGCATTTTTCTTATTAGTAGTGAATTGAGGCATAGTTTTCAATTCTTATTTTCAAAAATATTTGTTTATATTCTTTGATTCCCCCCTTAACTATGGGAGAAACTGATAAAGTTTTAATTAGTGATTGCTTTCTTTTGCTTTCACCATTGAAATTCTTCGAGTTCTCCCTTTTTTACCTTATTCACAATTTCATAGATTTGTACATTTGGGAGCCCAGATGCTCCATGGCACCTGTGATCACAGATTAGACTTTTCACATCCCCTGTATTAGCTAACCTTGACTAAAATGAAAAATGTTTCAATCCCATACCCTCATTTTCCTCAACCAATTGTACCCCTAAAGATCCCAAGGTATGTTCTGGAAGTAGAGATAATAGGTGACTACTTTGTTCTCAGTCACTCTTCATACTAAGATCCTAGAAAAGGAGGGAGCATCTAAAACACATCAAAGATTGAACTTTTCCTTTTGAAAGTGGAAATAGAAGTCATCTTTAAAGGGGCTACACATACCATCACCCTAATTTGTATGTATTTTAAAGGATTATAGTGCTCCTCTGCTGTCTTCAGCTGTGAAAAAATATTTTATAATAAATCTCCTTTGTACATATAAATCTTGTGTGGGAGTCTTCTCTTTTTCTTCTCCCTAAAAAGAATGTTGAGTTAACATATAATCTCTTATTTGGAAAGAATCTTGCCAGAAAATACAGGAATTTAAGTAAGTAGGAGAAATTGATCCTCACTTTAAATACATACAGAAAGTCCTCACTTGCTGCAGTGAATGGTTCTAATCTAACCTCCCACTCTCTCGTCTTCCCATCTTCCCATAAAATCTACCACCCTGTTCTATTTCCCATTGGGAACCTGGAGAACCTAGGTTACAGTTTACGACTGTAAAACCACAGTTATAATTGTCTGGTTAGATTTGCCCAAGCTGTGGAATAATCATCTTTTTGCAAGTCCTTGGGTATTTTGATGTGTTTCTCTCAAAATGGAGCTGATGAATCCACTTAGCATACAATCCTCTCTCTAAATTCTCCAAGTTTTCAACTAAGCCATTAGAGTCATTTTGAAGGTGCAAAATAAAGTACAATTAGCTCAGAATTCTGACATTTTTGCTCCGAATTCACACTATTTAGGCTTTATCCTCCTTTTACTCCATTGTAGCTGATGATTTTCTTTTTCCTATAAGATGTGGAGAATTAAGCTGAAGTGCCAGCCTGGATATTAAGGTGAAATTCTCAATTTCCTGCAGTGGGTCACTCATTCCTAGCTCTAATACGACTAAATAATCTGTGGTTTATCTAAAATTCAGTGATCTTCAGAACATGATTTTGAATCTAAAAGGCTCTCAATCTAAAACCATAGCTCTTTCAGGAAGAAAAATGCTCCTGGCTGCTTTAGAATCTAGCTCACAAGAATGTCGATGATTAGAAAAATATTTTCAGGTCAAAATCATGCCAGGTTTCAGTAATGGGAAATGTCATAGTTGACTTTTTCAGTCAACAAGGAGTCAGTCATCAAGAATTTATGGAGCACCTACTAGATGCCTAGCTGCAAATTAGTCAGTTAAAATCTATAGTAAAGATGAGACATGCTCCCTGACCTCAGGGAGTTACAGTGTCATGGGATGCCCTCTCTTTCTTTTGTTTTCTTTGATACCTCTGTATATTTGCTCCCTCTAAGGCTTAGTCCCAATCCTGACCTAGATTCTGTTCTGCAGGAATGACTTTGGGGCTTTGACAACCAGGCAGATAAGGGATATAGATTAGACCAAGGAATTCATAGGTATGGAAAAACTATATTTGCTAATGCAAGTTGGCACTTTCTCAGTAACTTATATCCTTAGAGCAGGCCTGTACAACCTGTGGCCCACAGGCTGCTTACTGCCTGAAGGCCGCTTTGCCAGGCCAAAACATCCTTTGTATGTAGAGGAAATACTTTGGCTTGCGCAAGTGGCCAGCAGATTGCAAGTTGTGTTTAGACAAGTGAGAGATGACTAGTTGCCTACTCTCTCTCTCTATTTCTCTCTCTCCTCTTTTCCTTCATAAACATGTATATGTGTGCATATATATATATATATATATATATATATATATATATATGCATATGTAAATATGCATACATATATACAGAGGGCAGCTAGATGGTACAGTGGATAGAGAGTTGGGCCTGAAATCAGGAAGACTCATCTTCCTGGGTTCAAATATGACCTCAGACACTTGCTAGCTATGTGACCCTGGACAAGTCACCTAACCCTGTTTGCCTCAGTTTCCTCATCTATAAAATGATCTGGAGAAGGAAATGGCAAACTGCTCTAGCATCTTTTCCAAGAAAACCCCAAATGAGCTCATGAAGAATTGGATATGATTGAGAAATGACTGAATAACAACAAAACACGTATATACAAACCTATATACATGTGTATATATGTATATGCACTGATGCATGTATATATATATACATACATGCACATATACATCTATATCCAAATATGCATGTGTGTATAGATGTATGCATATATCTCATAGTAGATTTTTGAGACTCTCTAGACTGTAAGTTTCTATAAGAAATATAAACCAATTTTGGAAAAAATCTTGTTTAGCGCCCCACCTACAGACAATGTTCAATTACATAAGAAAAAGTTTTTTCTTCACATGCTTTATATATCTTGGTATCCCAGTAACTGAGATGTATGATACATAGGAGGACTTTTTTCCTAACTTAACTCTGGCCATAGGAAGCAGAAGATAAGATTTTTCCCAAGTCTGTTTCTACTTTCTGTAGAAACTCATAGCATTATGAGTCTCAAATTCATTATAGAATGTGTGTGCATGTGTCTGTGTGTATGTGTGTGTGGAGAGAGGGAGAGAGAGAGAGAGAGAGAGAGAGAGAGAGAGAGGGAGAGAGAGAGGTACTGACTGTTACTCTTGGAAAATCTAATAGCCTCTCAGGGTTCTAGTTTACTCTTTAAGATTATAATTTGCAAAGAAAGTACTAATCAGATCAAGGAAAGGGAGTTTCCTAGACCAGTGCAAGCAAAGTTCATTCCCTATCCCTAGTCGTGCTATAGCAATAAATTAAATGTAGGGATGAGAAAGAGTGAAAGGTAACTCCGTAGTTTCAAGACCAGAAGTTAGGTCTTGAGCTGTCTCTGGGATATTTAGATATCCAGTACAAAGCTGGAAATGTGGAACTAGAATTTAAGGGATAGATGGTACTAGAGAAAGAGATGGGAATCAGTTGATGAGATCTTTAAGAAGCAGAGTACAGTGAAACAAAAGGAGAAAACTAAGGAGAGAGTCTTGGAAATCATATTCACTTATGTGGGAGGAAGAAGGACTACCAAAGGAGACAGAAAAGAAAACAGACAGGTAGGAGGAATCAATAAAGCCAATGAAGGAAAGAGTATTTAGAAGGCAGGATGGCGATTAGTAGCAAATGCTACAGAATTGGCCAAAGAGAAAATACTATTGGATTTGGCAATTACTGGCATACTGATGACTGAAAATAGTGGTTCCAGGAGAGCAGTAGTAAAAGAACCCAGATTTTAGGGTAGGGGCAATGGTAAGAATGGTAAGGTACCTTGCAAGGTAAAGGTAAGTTTGGGGATTTTTTTTTAAAGGTTGTGAAACATCTGAACATTTTTTAGGAAGGGGTAGATACTTAATGGAGCACAATTTCAGAGAATGCAGGCAGAAATTATTATGTATTAATATATTGGTTGGTTGGTTATGTCATGTATTAATGTATACATACACACATACAGTCAGCAGGCAATTGAGAATCATCTGGTTGTAATGCAGCACATTGCAAGGAAGGAATTAGGAAGGAGAAGCCAAGTCAGTGTTATCAAAGAAATTTATGAGTAAGATGACATGGTCTAGCCATGTGGCAAGAACAAATAATAATCAATGAACAGTCCATGTACTCTAGTTCTCCAATTTTTTTTTCTTTCTGGTATCATGACAAATGTATGAAAGCCTGTAGCACGTTAAGCTCCTCCTTCCTCCCCCATTGTGAACTTATAGGAGGAAAATTCCAAGATTCTCATGGAATGGGCAGAAATGGAAAGTTTTGACATTCATCATTAGATAGATGCATTTGAATAATTATAATGCTTGGTCAAATCCAGGATTCTAGTAGTTTCACATTTAGAATAAGAAAATACTAAATATCTGAAAAAGTTCTATGATCTAGGGGAATGAGTGGTAGGGTTAAGAAAGTAAAGCATATGAATGAATTATCCTAGAGTTATATAATGCCTTGAGGTTCTGAAAGGAATATCAAGGAGCTTGGCATAGGGTCAGCTCATATTAGACTCCCCTAGAAAGGTACAAATGACTCTGCTGAACATGCAATTCCCATTTACATCAGACAGGTCTAAGCAACTCACAACAGTGGGGTTAGCAAAGTCCAGATCTTGTGTCCCACTTCCCCCATGAAGTGCTTTCAATCTAGTAGTTACATAGCAATCCTCCTTTGGAAGCCTTTTTCTTCTTCTATGTAGTCTGTTGAGAAAATCATATGATTATATATTCATAGTTGTGTAATAACAATAAAGATTTGTATAGTGCTTCCTATGTGCCAAACACTTTACAATTATTAACTCATTTGGTGCTATTAGTATCCCTAGTTTACAAATGAGGAACCTGCGGTAGACAGAGCTTTAGTGACTTGCCCAAGATAACAAAGCTAGTAAGTGTCTAAGACGAGATTTGAACTCAAGTCTTCCCAGCTCCAAGCCCAATGTTCTATCCATTGCACCACCCAGGGGGAAGGAACTTTAGAGGGCATTGAGTCCAATCACCTCATGTGATAGACAAGGATACTTAGGAATCTGGTGCCTAATTATTGAATTCTTGATCTCTTGGGAACTCTAGAATTCATATGGAAAGTCCATTCTCAGGAATACTAGCCTTTGACCTCTGCTTAGAAAAGAAAACAGAAAAACAGAAGATAACCAGAACTCAGGCTTCGGCAAACAGAAACATTTTACCATGTGCTTCTCCAGCCAGTCCCATTTTCCACTGGGGAAGGGGGAGTATGGGAAGAAATTCCCTCCCCCTCCTTGATACACTTCAGAGTAGGAAAAGATTTTTTAAGAAGAGTAGGGGGGAAAAAAAGGGCTAAGCACTTTTATACCTTCGTAGATGGGGAAAAGTAACTCTTACAACCAGAGTCCATCTCCCAATGCTCTCAGTCACCAATAATTTTGGAGGGAGCTAAAAATACTGGGAAACAATCAGAGTTCTCTGTGCCCCAGCAAGGGGCTAGGGTGTGCTTGCACATATGGGGAGGTACCTTTCTGATAAAAATCAACATTCTAGAATCTTTTCAAGTTGATCAGAGACTCACCAAATTGATCAAGGAATCTTCTAATTAATATCCCCTCCTCTTTATGTTTAATTTGGTAATGGCTGTTAACAGCAAAGTAGCATTTGCCTATAGAAACATACTTGATAAGCAAATTGGCTGAGATCTATGTCTTTAGTAAGCTAAAGAATAATTCAGTACTTTAGTAATCCATTATTTTATTGCTATTGGTGTTCCCTTCACAGATGTATATCACAAACTACACCCTACTCTTCCTTAGCTTTGCCTTGATACGTGATCTTTGTGAATTTAAAAAAATAATTCATCAGCCAGTGGCCACATTTCTAGGGATGAACCTTTTAAGCATAGGTAGGCTGGTTCTCATTTGTTAGATATATGGTATCTCCACTGGTGATCAAAACCTTTCTAGTGTGGTAGGAACTTCCAGAAGTTGTACTTTACAGAGTCCAGAGTCGTATTCGTGAACACTGTCTGATCATGTTAAAACTGGTGGATGGAAGTAAAGGATATCTATCAGTCAGGTGGACAAATAGTCAATAAATACTACTTTAGATTTTTTCCACCATACCCCTAAGAACTTCATCATCAGAAACCTCCTCATTCTGCAAAACAGCATTAGCCTTGGTACTCATACCCACTGCTACCCTCAGTGACCTTTGTCCCTCTGATTGGAGGGTGGAGGGAAGAGCTCCACTAAGTGCTCCACTTCAGGAGGGGACCTAAGCTAGCCATCTCTTCATTTCCCACCCAGCTGTATTCCTTTGGACTTTTCCATCATGCTCCCAGAGCACCTTCATCTACCCTACTTTTCAGCTCCTTGTGTATTATTTTCTCCCATTACATTGCAAGCTCTTTGAGTGCAAGGCTGCTGCTTCTGTTTTGTATTTGTAACTCCATAACTCAGCATAGGGCTTAGCACAAAGCAGACATTTATTTAGTATAAAGTAGGCTGAATACTAAGCACTTGTTATGTTCCAGATACTGGGCTAAGGGATGGAGATAAAAAGGAAGGAACAGCATGGTCTCTGCCCACAAGGAGTTCATATTTTAATGAGGGAGAAAATAGGAAAATAACTCTGTGCAAGCAAAATATGTGTGGTGTAAAGGGAAAGTAATCTAAGAGGGAAGGCAAGAGGTTGGGGTGAGGGGAGAAGAGACCAGGAAAGACCCATTGCAGAAGCTGAAATTTGAGTTGAGTCTGGAAGAAGGCTAAAGATGCCAGAAGGTGGAAGTGAAGATGGAAAAGGATAACTAATGAAAAGGCAAGGTTTCAGGCCTTATTGTTATGTGAAGGGAACACATAGGCCAATGTAGCTGAATCATAGAGTGCATAGACAGAAGTATTGTGCAAGAAGACTGGGAAGATAAGAAGTTGCCATTTGTGAAGGGCTTTAAAATCCAAACAGAGGATTTTATATATAGTTCCAGAGAATCCTGAAAGCAACTTTTATTGGCTCTTTATTGAATTGGAATAGGATAACATGATCACATCAACACTTTAGAAACATCACTTGGGTAGCTGAGTAGAGGATGGATTTAATTGAGAAGAGATCTAAAGGAAGATGACAAACTAGAAGGCTATTGAAATAATGCAGGTATGAGGTGATGCAGGCCTGAACCAGGTTGGAGACCTTTTGAATAGAAAGGTCATACTGACAAAATTTGACAGATTGACTATGTAGTTCAAGATTGCAATGCAAGGTGATGACTTCAACAGTAATAACAAGGTTAGGAAGATGGGCAAGTTTGGAATGAAAGATAATGTTTTATTTTGGATATGTTATGGAATATCTACTCTGAAATTTGCAAAAGACAGTTTGCAATGTAGGACAAGTTCTGGAGAGAGATCAGACTTCATATATAGATCTGGGAATCAAATCTTAAATGCAAAGAGCAGAGTGATCAGTAGGGTGGGTTGAACCAATCAGGGTTCTAGGAGGTGTGTCTTGGAAGTAGTAGATGTGAACTGGGGTAGAGGAAGGGAATGGGCACTCTAAGTGGGTGGAATAATGTATGCAAAGACACAGACAAGGGAATGAACAAGGTGTGTTTTTTGTGTAATGAGTGGATTGGCTCCACTGTCCACATTGCTTTGGCTTCAGCAGTTCTACCAATGTGCACTTAGAACGAAATGTAAAGTGTAGGAAACAGAAAGTGTTTTGTCCCCTTCGAAGAGTATCTTATTTTCCACTCTAGTCCTATTTTGCATGCCTCAGTCCTGACTCGGCCATCCCTCTTTCAATAGGTGCTTATGTTCTCGCCAGGAAAGGGCAGCCCTTGCTAAATGTTATGGTTTGGAATGATCCTTCACAAGGATGGAAAACTGAGTTAATTCAATTAAGGCCCAGGGTCCTGGGATTTGAACAAGCTACAGTCTCAATTTTATGAGAGGATGAAAAGTTAATTATTTGCCCAGCTTGAGTGAAGCCTACTTTGAAAATCCCTTTGCAAGAGAGTAATTTCCACTGTGACTTCCCTGTTAAAAATCAAGGAAGGTTTAACCAGGGTCACAGAGAGAATCTTTGGGTTTGGATGTTCAAATGTGGCCCTGCTGCCCTAGTGCTTCCATTACCCCTACACCACCCCTGGATTATAAGATTTTATAATATAACTTGGGGGCCCCAAATTAATTTAAGTCTAAGGCTACTCACAAAGACTGGTTTGACTAAAATTTTTAACTTGGAGGCAAGCAATCAAGCATTTATTTTGTTATTGTTATGATTATTTTGCCTACCTCATGCCAAATAATCCATTTGACTGGATTTTTTTTCTCTTTTTGACTGATTTCTTTGGCTTCATAGGATAAGTCAGGCAGAAAGCAGCAGGGAGATCCTGGCTCCAGAGACAGACCCAAAGCAAGCAGGAAAACCAGGTCTTATTTGTATCAGCCATGACGCAGGAGTTCCCCTCTAAAAAGTACTTTAGCTCTGCGATCAGACAGACCCTGATTCATCCCAGGCAGCCTGACTCAGGTTTCTTTTTCTCTGGCTTGTTACACCCATCCCAGAGTGAAACTGGGGGGAGCTTTTAAAAGAAAGTATATTTAACTCATGCCTAGAATATCCCCAAATGTAAGTAATGAAGTCCATTCTACAAAAAGGATTCAGTGTATGATATCCGAATCAGGTGTAGGACAACAGTTAATTTCCTCCGTTATAGAAGCCAAACAAGATACAAAGGACTCAAAGTTGTGTACAACAAATAAGAAAATATAAAACCTCTGAAATATCCCATGACACTCATTATGCTCTCTCCAGAAAGTAAAGACTATGACTACCAACACATTTTGTTTAAATTATTTTATTGGGAAAAACATTTTATCATTTCTTTTATTTCCTCTTCAACTATTGTAATTGTAACTTGTTTCTTGCAAATGAAATCTTCTATTTTTCATTTTGAGGGAGAGATTTGGGGGGATATGGGGAGATGATGATAATGATACTTAAAAAAAAAAAAGAAAATAGAGAAAAGATTGGTCAAAGATCTCCAATAAGAAGTGACACCTGAGCTGTGCTCTGATGGTAGTTGGGGATTCTAGGGGGCAAGGGTAAAGAGGGACAGCATTCTAAGCTGGAAGGACAGCCTATACAGAGACTTGGAGGAAGCAGAAGGAATATTAGAACAATGTTCTAGAGAAAAGCACTCAGGCCAGCTTGCTTGGAATATAGACATGAAGAGGAATAATGAGGTTTAAAATTGTCTTCATTTTTTTTTTGGTGAGGCAATTGAGGTGAAGTGACTTGCCCAGGGTCACACAGCTAGTAAGTGTTATGTATCTGAGGCCACATTTGAACTCAAGTCCTCTTGACTTCAGGGCCAGTGCTTTGTACACTATGCCACCTAGCTGCCCTATGAGGTTTAAAATTTTGAAAGGAAGGTTTGAGATGGATGGTGAAGGCTTTATCCTAAAGGTAATAAAGAGCTGAAATTTCTTGAAGAGAGGGATAACATTGTCAGTTTTGTGCTTTAGGATTTATCAATTTTGTATTTTTGTGAAAGACATATTAGAAAGATGAGGATTTGAACTTGATCCTAAAAGAAAGTCTTTCTCTATCAAAATGCAAATATTTTACTTAGAACACACAATAATAAGGCTCGTGAGTTTATGATAGGATCTCACAGTGCAGGGGACTGTAGGTCTCATCTAAATCCAACTCCTTCATTTACAGATAAAGAAACTAAGTCCAAGGAATGAATGTTTTGCCAAAGTTTACATAAAATTGAAAGTATCAGGGCTGGCATTGGAATGTAGATCTTTTCATTTGCGCTCTAGAGGTCTTTCCTATATACCACGCTGGATCTCATATTAACTGGAATAGGATGCAGGGATAATTTGGAGGATGGGATGCTCTATGGAAGGAAGATTCAGGTTAATATCAGAGAAGAGCCTGAGGTTTAGAAATGAGGGCACTGGGATGTAGATTAGTGGATACTAAGGATGGTGAGAAAGGGGCAATGGCTCAGCAGATAAAATGCTGGGCCTGGAGTCAAGAAGATTCATCTTTGTGAGTTAAAATCTGGCCACTTAATAGCTATGTGACCTTGGACAAGTCACTTAAACTCGCTTGCCTCAGTCTCTTCATCTGTAAAATGACCTGGAGAAGGAAATGGAAAACCTCCAATATCTTTGCCAAGAAAACCCCAAATGGGATTATGAAGAGTTATACACAACTGAAAAATAACTAAACAACAGCAAAGGATGGTGAAAAGCAGAAGAGACAGAGAGAGGGAGTAAGTAGGAAAATGGTTAAAGAATGTTTGTATATATGTATATATATAATATATATAGTATATATGTATATATATAATTTATACATTGTATTACAGAGTACATATAATATGATATATTACACATATCATATAATATGCATTATATATTATTTATATATGTATATCATTTTATTTATTTGTTTTGATGGAGTCTTGGACCTGTGATTTCATTGATGTAGAGACACATGAAGCAGTGGATAGAAAGCCAAGTAGAGACAAGAAGACCTGAATTCAAATACTGCCTTTGCGTATCCTAGCTGTGTGTCCCTAGGTAGATCGCATAAGCTCTCTCTAAAACTATAAATGACAGATAAGGTGGTGATCTGCAACAGTGGAGGTTGTTTCCTTACTGGGAAGTCCATTAACGCAATGCATGTATCATAGGGGATATAGATAAGGACTATGAATTCCTGATACGTAGCACTCCTAGATGAGAAATCCTTCTACCAATTCATCTAAGCACTTTTTTTTCCCCTGAAAATCAGTCTTATAGAATTTCCTAGAACACTGAAAGGGTTACATAGCCAGCCACTATGTGTCACATGCAGAACAAAAGAGCAACATGACATCCCCTCAGAACAATGAAGACTTGGGGTTTATATATATATATATATACACACATATATATATATATATACACACATATATATATATATATATAATATATATACACACACATATATACATATATATGTATATATGTATATATGTATATGTACATGCATATATATGTGTATATATGTGTATATATGTATATATGTATATATGTATATATATACACACACATATATGTATACATATAAATATATATAAATAAATAAATTGTGTGTGTGTGTGTGTGTGTGTGTGTATGTGTGTGTGTATGAAGGCAGGGTGTCTTTGGGGTGTTCAGACAGGACTAGCACCTCTGGCATAAGGAGTGCCAAGCCCTTTTCAGGGCTGCTCGTCCACCTTTGGTGTCCACATTTCACCCAGACCTCACCTTTGGCTCCAAGAAGCTGTAGCATGTGCAGCACAGCCACACCCTGGTAAATCATCTCTGCAGATGGGCTAAACCATGGGTGACCAACAGGCCTCAAATCTGATGGTGAGTTGGGGTGATGTCTACCCCAAGTATAGGAAGACTTTCCTCAGCAGAATGGATGGATGAGAGCAATTTTTTCTGATGACCATGAAGGCAGCTGAAGAAGGCACTGTAGAACACTTAGAGCTTGGTCAGTCATTGAAGAGGCCAACGTCATCCACTGCATCCCAGGCCATCACTAGTCATCTTGACTTTTGTCGTGCCACTGAACTTCAATGACTCAGGAAGAGAGGGTGAGCCTGATGACTCTGTACAACTCTACCTCACTTAAATCCAAATCATGAACAAATTAAGACATCCTCCCCGTGATGTCATTAGTTCTTTTTGAAAACTAAGGGCAAGCAACAACAACAGCAACAACTTAAAGTCAGGACAAGTACAAAACCAAAATTAAATTAAAATGATAATGAAGAAAAAGAAATACCATGCTCAGTGAATCATTTGGTCAACAAGCATTTATTAAATGTTTGCCATATATCAGGCACTTTAGTAATCATCAGGGGATACAGACAAAGGCAAATAACAGTTGTGCCCTCAAGGAGGTCATAGTCTAATGGAGGAGACAATATGCAAACAGCTATGTACAAACAAGTTATAGATAGGACAAATTGGAGATAATTAATGGAGAGAAAGTACTAGAATTAAAGGGGATCAGGAAGGGCTCCCTGTAGTAGGTGAAATTTTAGCTAGGAGTTGAGGAATGAACAGATGAGGAATGAGAATATTGTAGGCACGGGGGACAGCCAGTGGAAATGCCCAGATTTGGGAGATGGGGTGTCTTGTTCAAGAAATTGCAAGAAGGCCAATGTCACTGAAGGAGGTTGGGAGGTTATTTTGTAGAGTTTTTTTTCACAGTAGGTATAGCAGATAGAGGGCAGCTTAGTGGCGCAGTGGATAGAGAACCGTGCCTGAATCCAGGAAGTTCAAATCTGATATCAGATACTTACTAGCTGTGTGACCATTGCCTCAGTTTCCTCATCTGTAAAATAAGCTGGAGAAAGAAATGAGAAAACCATTCCAGTATCTTTTCTAAGAAAATCCCAAATAGGGTCAGGAAGAGTCAGATACGACTGAAAAACATCTGAACAGCAACCCCAGTGGATAGAACTTTGGGCTTAGATTTAGGAAGAGCTTATTGAGTTCAGCTACCACCTCAAACACTATCTGTATGACTCTGGACAAGTTCATCTCTTTACTTCTCATTTTCCTTATCTGTAAAATATGGGGGTTGGACTCCGTGATCTCTACTGTCTCTCTCAGCTTTAAATGTATGAGTTTGTGATCTAGTAATAAGACCAAAGGCCAGGACTAATTTCACTAAGGGGTGTGGAGAGGGGTGGAATTCACCAAGGATCTCCCAAAACACAAACACACTGAATGTAATAGAAAAAAGTGGGTTTTGAAAAAAAAAGCATAATCATAAAAATAATAATAATAATAATAAAAGTGTGAATCGTCCTAAGGGACCTAGGGGAAAGGGAGATGAAAGACAAAGAATTAGCTAACCTAGATGTATGAGAGTCTGGGAAAAGAAAGAGGTGGAGAGTACATGATGAAAACCCCAAACATAGTGCAGGTGGAAAAGATATTTATTTTATTTAGCATTAATTGCAGGAAAGAGTCTATAAAATTTGTTCAAAAATTATTAAACCTCCAATGCAATGCCAACATTATGCCATCCGTTGCTCTGAGCCAGGTGTATTATTCCTAGTTCCCTGAATGAAAGTAAATAATTGCTTTTTCATGTATTCTGAATATTGAATCTTGTTATTTTTCTATGGCTCTCTTTCTGAAGATTTGTGGCTTAGCTAAGCACAAATCTGAAGATAGACCTAGGCTCCATTTAATGAGGGAAAATTGATGAAGTGATGTCCTAAGGACAGAATTCCCTCCTCCATTCCTTAAATCCTATTTCCTAGTAAATCTTGCATTACCCTGGTCTCCCAAACCCAAAAGTCTCAGATATGGCATGTTCCTAGCTGGCGTGGGGAACCTTTGCTAACTTATATGAGGCTGCCGTTACTAAGCAACTTTATACAGAGAGACTTAAGGCAAGTACCTGGGAAAATCCAAACTAGATAGTTGGAGATCTAAGACCCAATAACTGAATCAAACAAAAAAGTGCAAATTTCCCGTCTTAACAGATAAATGTTCTTCCTTTTCCCATCAATGGATTTTAAAACTAAGACACTCGCATCCCTGGATGTGGATAGTGGTGCAAGAGGACAATATTAGAAATGAGCTAGTCAAATCCATTTATTACACAGCTGAGAAAGCCAAGTTCCAGACAGTCTAAGTGATTCATTGAAGTTCACAACACCTAGTTGGTGGCAGAGTAAGATGAAGAACCGTCCTCCTTGCATCTCTGCACCCCGCATCCTTTCCCTTTCTCCATATATA
The DNA here is from genome assembly GCF_003287225.1 of Phascolarctos cinereus. Classification (NCBI taxonomy): domain Eukaryota; kingdom Metazoa; phylum Chordata; class Mammalia; order Diprotodontia; family Phascolarctidae; genus Phascolarctos; species Phascolarctos cinereus. Next base: position 282,541,816 of record NW_027555958.1, read on the forward strand.
AACACATTCATATGTATTCATATACGTATATAATGATTTTAAGTTGTACACAAGAAATTTCAAGGAAAAAAAGTTTCATGCCAACGAAACAGCAAAATGGGAATGCTAAAGGAAATTATGAAATCCTAGCATTGTAGAGTTAGAAGGAACAATACAAACTATCTAGTTCAATTCCTTTATTTTACAGATGAGGAAAATGAGGATCTGAGAGAGGATATGAATTGTGAATAAGTAACCAAGGGAGAAATTCAAATATGAAAAGTTAACTAGTTTAGAATGTTAGAACCAAAGTCACTGGCTCTTTCCCATGTACCATGGTACTATTTCCATCCCTTTTTAAAAGAATAGTAATATAAGGGCAGCTAGGTGGTGCAGTGGATAGAGCACCAGCCTTGGAATCAGGAGGACCTCAGTTCAAATGTGGCTTCAGACACATATAACACTCACTAGCTGTGTGACTCTGGGCAAGTCATTTAACCCTAATTGCCCTCACGGATAATAATAATATTAATAATAATAATAATAATAATATATATATTTCTATCTGAGAGAGTTTAGGTATAAAAATAAGAGTACAACCAAGATACATTCAATTCATGTTTATCAAACATTTAGTTAATATCTATTGAGTATAATACATTAGGGAAGAAACAAAAATAAATAAAATAGAATCCCTACCCTTCTCTGCCCTCAAGGAATTTATAATCTCATAGAGAAACTAATGCACGGAAAGATTAATAGTATACATTATAATACTTATTGATATTATCATTAATAACAATACATTATCATGTAATAAGTGCATGAGTACTATAAAGTGTCGAGGTCTGAAATCATTTCTAGTTGATGCATCTATGAAAAGGCCTTATCAAGGAAGTAGCATTTGAGCTCATCCAATGTACTCTCCCAATCTGATACTCACTTCCTTCTTTTGGTGTTCTTTTCTGGCTAAGTCTTCTTGTGATTTTGATCCACGATTGTTTCTCAAAGTGGTATGTGTTAGAGGATCATATAAAAGACACAAAAATGTTACTCCTGTCTTTTTCCTTCCTTCCTTCTTTTCTTCCTTCCTTTCCCTCTCTTTTTTCTTCTTTTTTCTCTTCCTCTTTTTCTTTCTTTTTTCTTCCTTTTTCTCTTTGTCCCTTCCTTCTTTTCTTTCTTTCTTCTTTTTTCCTTCCTTCCCTCCATCCCCTCTCTCTCTATTTCTTTCTCCTCCCTTCCCTCCCCTCTCTCTTTCTTTCCTTTTTTTCTTTTTTTCTCCCTCCTTTTCTTCATCTTTCTTTCTCTTTTTCTTTCAGAGAAGGGTTGAGTGCTACTAAGAATGTTTCAAGTTCTTTTAATGCTCCTATCGAGCTCCATGGTAATGATGACCTCCTCCTATCTTCCCAACCTAGACCACCAACTCTGCCTCTGTTCACTTTATCAATTTGAAGTCATGAACCAAACTCCATCTGCGTCAAAAACCAACCTGTCAGGGTCCTCTAACTGCAAGATTCCCTTGAACTCTGCCAAAAGCATATCTGCAAGAAGAAGGGAAAGGTTGAAAAGGTGTCAAGGTTTCATCGACCCTTTGACAGAGTAATCTTAGGTGTTCTCCATGAACTAGACTTCAGGTGACTTGCAGCATAGTTTAGCACATGAGAGCTTCCCCAAGGATATACCCAAGGGAATGACTTCAGAAACACCGGACTATCAGGAGCTAGGACGGTTTGTCACAGAACGATTTCACCTGGCTCTCTTGCCTCCTTTGAACACACAGGATTCTGTGACTGTAGCAAAATAAACCAACTTAAACAAATAAGCCCACCGTACAAAGCAGCCCAACTGAGAGATGCTGGCGTTTCCTATTTTTATTTGCTGCTTCAAAGTGGAAGCAAAAGCTTCTGCCTTCATGCCACGTTATTCAACTATCTTTTCTGTCTAATTATGCTAAAACTACATTACCCATGTTTCAGATAACTTAATTCAATGAGCCTGAGATAAGAATGAAAGAACAGCAAGAAAATAATGTAGTAAATGGGATGTCCATAGCAAAAAAAAATTTAGGGAATTTAAAACAGGAATTAGGAATAGGAAAATTGAAAATGGTTAGATAGCAGGGAGAAGTTCTAGACCGGGGGGTGAGTGGGGGGAAAACCTGCAGCCTCAAGGCCCCATGTGGCCCTCTAGGTCCTCAAGTGCAGCCCTTTGACTGAATCCAAATTTGTTCTGTGAAGTTTGCATTCAGTCAAAGGGCCTTACTTGAGGACCTAGAAGGCCACATGGGGCCTCGAGGCCGCAGGTTCCCCACCTGTGGTCTAAACTAAGGGAGACAGGATCATTATGAGGCAGGGCAGGGGGGAGTAGGGGATGAGACGATGAAGAATAGCTATGCTAGGGAAATAAAGGGATCCTTAGAATTCTTAGAAACCAATGCCATGAGTTATCTATAGATATCTGGTATAGAGAAGGAAAAATATCTCCTTTTTCCACATGGAATCAAAGGCCCTAGTTTTGAATCCTTGCTCTGCCATATACTACCTAGGTAACCCTAGGTAACTGGCTTATTCTCTCTAAGGTTCACATTTTCCCTTTTTCCATTTGAAAAGAGAACATCAGAACTCCAGGGTTCCTTCAAGCTCTAATTCTGTGATATTTTACTTGTAAGACCTGAGAGGCAGTGTGGAATAGTGACTGGAGAGTGGGACTTGGCCCAAGAAAGGCCTTGAGTCAAAGCCCACCTCAAACACTCAGTGGCTGTGTGACCTTACGCAAGTCACTTAAAATCTCTAAGCCTCATTTTCCTCCTCTGTCAAATAAGGATGATAATAGCCATAGCACTTACCTCAAATTCTCCAATAAGAGAGTGAACATACAGTGCTCTGAAAATCTTAAAGCACTTTTTAAATATCAGTAATTTTGTTTAAAAAAAAAAGTTAAATCACTAATAACTTATCAAAAGCTATGGTATTTTCTTAAAGAGAAAAAAGTCTTTCATTAGGAGAAAGAGAAAGTCAGAGGACTGACCTCACAAGTTTATACTTTATCCACGGCCCAGTCGTGCCTTTATATGACTCTACGTGAGCACTGAGCTGGGACTTAAATCTCAACCCTCCTGGCCAAGAAACCATGAAGTTTTCTGCCCCTCCCACACCCACCTCTGCCCCTCCTTTCCCTGCTACATTTAGAGACCCAGGATCACCTCCAAGGTGCTTCAGAGTGTCAAGAGGCACAATGGAAATGACTTGCAACACAGGCAGAACAGAACAGGGAAGAGAAGATGAGCTGGCACCAGGGAGTGTCTGTAGGCCCAGCAAAACTTCATTGTTTGACGTCTGTCTGCCCTGAGCACCTTGGAAAGGGAGCCCGGAGCTTTGTGGTTTCTTTTACTACTGGTGACTTGTTTTAAGCTGAGTCTTGCCAGTAAACGTGAGCCATGAGGTCACTTTACTGCAGGGCTGTTCCCCTAACTGTATACTGTGCAGCTGGCTAGTTGTAACCTTTTAACTGGTGTCTGTCTTGGTGGGGAGCCTCAATTAAAAAAGGGAGAGGTAAAAGGGGTGGTAGGAGGCTGTGATATGGATGTGGTTGTACTAACGTTCATGTTTGCAGGTCCTCTACTGAAAGAGCTGACCAGACGGAAAGATTCACAGAACTCTCCCAGCAGCACCATTTGGGGGATTCAGGAGGCAATTAACTCTCCTCGGGAAGAGTTTAGAAAAGGTGGTTGGTGGAGTAGAAAGAGCTCTGGATGGGAACCCAGGCAACCTGGGTTAAAATCCCAATTCTATTGCTTAGCTCTGTGATAATGGACAACGTAATTATCTTTTTTCAGTTCAAAGGATTTGTAACTATGTAAACTAAGCCTTCTAGATCCTTGGATCCTTTTGACTGAATTCAAGTTTTATAGAACAAATCCTTTTATTAAGGGGATTTGTTCTGTAAAGTCTGGATTCAGTCAAAGCAACTTAGAAGGCCACTTGTGGCCTCAAGGCCACAGGTTCCCCACCCCTGCTAGAGCATTCTCCAATATGGGAACTGCCTCTATGGGGTTAAAACTCTTTAGTGGATACAGCACTGGGCCAAGGGAATCAGGTCCTACTTATAGGTATTCAGGACAGAAACTTTCAGAGATGGGACTATTCTGGTAATCTGCTGTATGGGTAATAGAAAAGAACTTGAGGACTGGTCTGAAATGGTCATAGTTAGTGATGAAAATCAGTCTTAATCTTAAATTGGACACATGTCCAACAAGAATCCCTGGAAGAGTTAAAGAAAGACATAAGAGTGGTAGAGGAAAAGAAATGAGAGTAATGAAAGAAAATCACAAAAAGAAAATTAGCAGCTTGGTAAAAGAGACACAAAAGTTCACTGAAGCAAAGAACTCCTTAAAAAAGGAGAATTAGTCAAATGGAAAAAGAAGTACAAAAGACTACTAAAGAAAACAATTCCTTAAAAATTGGAATTGGGCAAGTAGAAGCTAATAACTACATGACACATCAAGAAACAATAAAATGACATTAAAAATAAAAAAAACCATAGAAGAAACACAAAATAGCTCATCAGAAAAACAACTGACATGGAAAATAGATCAAGGAGAGATAATTTAAGAATTATTGGATTACCTGAAGACCATGATCAAGAAAAAAAAAAGGAGAGACATCATATTTCAAGAAATTATCGAAGAAAATTGTCCTGATATCTTAGATCCAGAAAGTAAAATAGAAATTGAAAGAATCTGCCAATCACTTCCAGAAACAGATCCCCAAAAATGAAAAAATCCAAGGAATATTATGGCCAAGTTCCAGAGCTCTTAGGGCAAGGATAAAATATCACACGCGGCCAAGAACAATTTATATATTGTAGAGTCACAACCAGTATCACATAAGATTTAGTAACTTCTACATTAAAGGAATGGAGGGCTTGGAATATTATATTCTGGAAGGTAAAGGAGTTAGGATTACAACCAAGAATGATCTATCTAGCAAAACTGAATATAATCCTTGGGGGAGGGGAGGGAATGGATGTTTAATAAAATAGAAGATTTTTAAGAATTCTTGATTTAAAAAAAAAGAACAGAGCTGAATAGAAATTTTGATATTCAAACACAAGACTCAAGAGAAGCATAAAAAAAGTAAACATGAAAGAGAAATTGTAAGCTGTTCAAGAAAGTTAAACTTTATATTCCAGCATGGGAAGATGATAACTTTAACTCTAAGAACTATATCATTATTAAGGTAGTTAGAGTCTATATAGACAGAGGGCACATGTGTGAATCAATTATGTTAGGATTATCCCAAAAAAATGAAATGTTAAGAAAGAAGGATGCACTAAGATAAGGGAAAAGGAAAAAGAATGGGGGAAATTATCTCACACAAAAGAGACATGCAAGGAAGATCTTTTACAGTAGAGGGGAAAATCAGGGTGGATGGGCAATACTTAAATCTCACTTTCATCAAAATTTGTTCAAAGAGGAAAGAACATATATAAATACCCAGCTGAGTATTGAAATTTATCTCACCCAACAGGAAAGTAAGAGAGACAGGGGATGAGAAGAGGAGAGAATGATAAAAGGTAGAGCAGAAGAAAAACAGACTTTTGAGGAGGAACAGAGCTAAAGGAGAAAGAGAAAAATAAACAGAAGAAAATAGGATAGAGGGAAATGCACAGTAATTGCAACTTGTGAATATAAATGGGATGAACTCACCAATAAAACAGAGTCAGATAACATATAGTGAATTAGAAACTAGAATCCAACAGTTTGTTGTTTATAAGGCACTCCAAAACAGAAACACACAGAGAGTTAAAATAAGGGCCTTGAGCAGAATCTATTATGCTCCAGCTGAAAAAAAAAACAAAGGCAGGGGTAGCAATCACAATCTCAGACAAAGTAAAATTAGACCAAATTAAAATAACCAAGGAAACTCGTTTGATAAAAGGTACCTTAGACAATGAACTAATATCAAAAAATTAAAGCAAATTTCTCTGATAATGATCCCATTTTTCAAATATATAGGGAACTGAGTCAAGTTTATAAAAATAAGAGCCATTCCCCAGTTGACTCAGTAATGTCACTACTAGATCTGTATCCCAAAGAGATCAAAGCGAAAGGACCTATAAGTTAAAAAATATTTATAGCAGCTCCTTTCGTGGTGGCAAAGAATTAGATATCAAGAGGATGTCCATCAATAAGGAAATGACTGAATAAGGGGTAATATATGATTGTAATGGAATAATATTGTGCTATAAGAAATTATGAGGTGAATAGTTTGAGAAAAACCTAGGAAGACCTATATGAAATGATGCAAAGTGAAATGAGCAGATCCAGATGATTGTTGTACACAGTAGCAGCAATATTGTAATGGTGATCAACTAATGAAAGACTTAGCTACTCTGATAAATACAATAATCCAAGTTAATTCCAAAGGATTCTTGATGAAAAAAAATGCTATCCACCTCCAGAGAGAGAATTGGTGAACTCTGAGTGCAAATTGAAGTATAATTTTCTCCCTATATTTTTCTTGCTTTTTTTTTTACAACATGGCTAATAGGGAAATACGTTTTATATGATTTCACATGTATAATTGATATCATATTGCTTGCCTTTTCAGTGGATGGAGGAGGGAGAGGAGAAAAGGGAAGAATTTGGAACTCAAAACTTTTCTTTAAAAGAACATTAAAAATAAATATTTTTTAAAATATGCAGAGATAATTTAAGAAACATTTCTCCTACTGAAACATAAAAATCCAAAACCTAAATACCATAATGTTTGAAATAATATAAGAAAACTGCCTACAATACAGATAGCATAGAACTAATTGAGAGAAAACACAGATCTCCAAGAACTAAAAAAAACCCCACACTTCAAATTCCAAGATACAACAAAATTAAATTTAATGATTTCAATGTCATGTAAAAATTTTGCCAACATATAAGAGAAAATACTTTTGAATATGAAAGGAAGCAAATTCAAAAAATATAAAATCATTCAGTAGCTATGAGAAATTGTACAAGGGAATTCCCCAAAGCAAAGGAATCAAAATAGCATCTTAACGTGACATACCCTGCAAAACTGAGCCTAATCATCAATTGAATTAAAAAAAAACGAGTCATTCCTGAAAAAAAAAAAACAATGTGAACAATGTTTTTGACTTTCAAACATCCCAACCAAGAAACAAAGGAAGGAAAATATTACAGTCATCAAGGAAAAAATAAGCAATTAAATAAATTATCCAATTTTCAAAGCTTTTTGGTTTCGTGTTAAGGAAGAATGAAAAGCAGGCCTATTGTGTAAAAATAAAGTGATAGAGTGACCAACAAAGGATATAAAACATATAAGGAAATAAAGCTCTAAATAGAACTTAAGGAAATAGGTGAAAAGAAGATGGAAAGGAACTGAAGCATCTTCAACCAAATTCCATGATACCTCCCTCCCTACTCCACTTTATCAAATGGGACAAAATTATTGGGTGAGAGATTAAGTAAATTAGGAGGAGGAGACAGGCCACAGAAAACAAATAGACTAATGCACCCCTATCAAGTCCATGGGTTAACAATAAAAGAATGTTCGTTCCTAGAGGCTCTGGTCAAAGATAAGGAAAATGGGAAAGGTGATGAGGGAGTGAGTCTGGGGGCCCATAAAGGGAAAAGTTTACCAAAACAATCAAGACATGATGCCAGGAAAAACAATTCCAGATAAGTCTGTGATGACAGATGTAGGACTTCATAATAGATTTCATCAGGAGAGAGTTTGTGCACAGGGAGACCAACTTTTCTGAAAAACTATTGTGCTTGCATGGGCAGCATCCTGAAGCAGAAGCTTCCATGGGAGACTGTATCCAGAATAGTGGTGGGATATAGAACCAGAAACATGATGACACAGCCTTTGGGAAGGAGATTAATGATAAGTGAGATCAAGGAATAAAAATGGGCCAAATACTTTGGTATCTGGTTCCATGATAATATATTCAGAAATCAAAGGCAGGACTCATGATTTGGGCAGGTAGCTATAGTATATTTTACAAAATACACATCCATGTCTGTATGCATTTTAGCAAGACTCATACTCTGGGATATCTTGCATTTTTCAATAGAAATATTAAATGTCACATTTAGAGAGAAAGAGAGAAGGGACCCTCACTTGTAATTTCACTGCTATAAAGAACTCCCTGTCTGGAAAGTGCTGCCATTGATGTGTATAACTGCAGAGTAGTTTGGGGCATTGAGAGGTAAAGTGACTCGACCACTGTCCCAGGGAAAGTGTGTGTCACAAGCAGGTCTAAGATCCAGATCACCTGGACTGCAAATCATGCCACTGCTGCTGCTGTTATGAGGGAAAAGGAGAAGAGGAAGAGGAAGGGGAAGGAAAATGGAAGGGAAATGGGAAGGGGAAAGGGAAAGACAGAAGGAGAAACAGAGGGAGGGAAGAAAGGACAAAATCCATAAAGGTAATAGTATAGAAACTGCTTAGAAGAGGGAACTCAGTACTTCAGAAATTTTAACCTAACCCCAAGAAAACACAGAGAGATTAAAGAAGGAATAAATAAAGGTATAGCCCACAAATCAGAGAATGAAATCTCAGAAGTGACTAGAAGAGACATAATGAAAAAGAAAAGAAAAGGAAAGTTTCTAAGGAAAAAAAAGCACAACAAAACAAAATTTAAAAAAATAGGAGGGAGAGTAGAAGAAATTTTTAACTTGCCATTTCATTGAGAAGGAAATGAGGAGTTCTGAAAAGGAAGAAATGGACAACTAAATGAATAAAAGCAAAATCAGCAATATAAGCAAAACCCTAAAATAAGGAAAAGAGTAGGAAAAGAGGAGTGGGGGGAAGAGAGGGTCTATGAGAACAGATTCACATCAAAGTACTTTAAAACAAAGTATAAGGACAAAGTAGTGCTTTATAAAAGATGATAAAAAATTGAAAGTAATGTTGAAACTAATGGAGGAAAACACAAATCTCAGTCTCAAAGCTTTAAATGTGAAAGGAATAAGCAATCTAATAAATCTAAAGAATGTAGCAGAATGGAGTGGGGGGTGTGGATGAAAGGTCACACTGTATTGTGTACAAGAAAAAATTTAAAAACAAAAACATGTAAGAACAGAATGAAAGGGACAAAACTTATTATTCATCAGGTGAAATTAAAAGAAAGTTACAATCTACTATCAGACAAAGCATAGTCTATTAGATTGTAAACCTCTTGAGGACATGGATTGTCTTTTGCTTCTTTTCCTATCACAAGCATTTAGCACAAAGCCTAGTACAGAGAAGGCACTTAATAGATGCTCATTGATTTACTGATAGAGCACAAATAAAAATTCACAATAGCAATGGAACTAATGAAATTATATTAGGTTTTAAGGAATCGTAGACAGAACCAATACCAACACAAAATAGGTATGACCAAATGGTATAACATTTACATTTGTAAAAGAAAAGTTAACAGAATTGCAAAAGGATACTGAAAATAAATAATTAAATAATAGTAGAATGCTTTAATGTTCCTCTATAAAAGCTAGACAAATCTACCAGAAAGATAAGCAGAAGGTAAAATACAAATCTGAATAAACACATTTGGAGAATTATGTGTTAGAGGATTTATGACATCTTTGTAATGAGAATATTAATGTATTTCTTAGCATCACATAGCACATTTACAAAAACCATAGAGAGAAAAATTATACATTTATTTTTAATTTATTTATAAATTATATTTATTTATAAATTATAAATAAATGTAAGAAGTCATAAATGTTACGTGCACATTTTATAATAATCAATACAGAGAGCACAAGCAAAAGACACAGACCTAAATGTAGACATAAGGACATCTTGAACCCTAAATGGATCTATGAACAAATCATTGAAACAATGAATACCTATGGAAGATAAAGATAATGATGATGCATCCTCAAAATTTCTAGGAAACAGATAAAGCAGTCCTGATGTATTCCTGAAAACTGTAACAAAATAGAAAAACTAGAGGATTAGGAAAACATGAAGGTGCAATTAAAAATTCAGAAATAAGCAAACCCAAAGCAAGCATGGAAAAAGCAACTTGGAAAATAAAATGTATAGACAATTTGGAAAACAAAAAATCAATAGAATTAAAATGCAAAGCTAAAGCTGATCCTTTGAAAAAAGCTAATATTATCAATAGTTTTAGTTGACCTAATAAAAAGGAGGAAAATGAAATTTAAAAAAACAAAGTGAAATCACAAAAGAGAAGAAATACAAAGAATTTTGAGAATACACAGTAGTATGGCATAAAAATTAAGAAAATTTAAAAATAGAGGTTTATCTATAAAAATTAAGGAAGAACTAAATAAGCAGAGTATGAAATGGGAGCTTACATATTCCAACTTCAGAAAATGAAATTATACTAGCTGTAAAAGAACTTCCAATAGCAAGAAAGGGAAACAGGTTTAAATCAATGTGCAAGAGAATTCTATAAAAGTATTAAAAGACAATTGATACCTATACAACAGAAATTATCCTAAAAAAGTTGAAAAAATAATATTCTCTCAAACTCCCTGTATTTGACAAAATGTGGTCCTAATACCTAAACAGAAGAAGGATAAAACAAAGAAAGAGGATTGTAGTCAAATATATTAATAAATACCGCTGAAAAAAGTTAAATAATATCCTCTCAAAAAGAGTACAATAATTAAAATATTGTTCTCTATATTCATGTTGACTTTGTATCAAGGATATAAAAATAGTCCAACATTAAGAAAACAATTAACATCATGCACTATATTAAATACAAAAAACACCCAAAGCCATACAATTATATCCATAAATGCAGAAAATCTTTTTGACAAAATAACACTAATTTTGACTTAAAAATCATGAGCTATAGACACAGCAGGAATTTTTTTGGTATCATAAAAAAGCATCAATCAAAACCAAAAGCTTACATTAAAAGACATTGAAAACATCAGTTTTCCCAAAAGATATAGGAATAAAGTCTCACTCCCCACTGATATTCACATTGTTATAGAAATACTAGATTGGAAATAGTAGTTCAATAAGAGAAAGAAATTTAAGAAATAAAGATGCGTAATAAAGATGTCCATATTTGCCAAAGAAACAGGATGGTTATCATCAAAGAAATTGAAATAAGTAACAGCTTCAGCAAAGTTAACTGGATACAAAATCAACCCACAGAAATGAGTAGCATTTCTATCTATCAGTAACAAAATATAAGAGGGTATAACAAAAAGAGAAATCACATTCAAAATAGCTAAAAAATGCATAAAATATCTTGGAGTCAATATTATAAAACCAAATGACATACAGATACAATTACAAACTTCTCCTAAAAAAAATAAAGAATTACATAAATAACTGGAAAGATTCAGTGCTCGTGACTGGGGATAATTTACAAAGCTAGACAAAATAATAACAAAATTCATGTGAAGGAACAAAAGATCTACAATTTCAAGGGAAACAATGAAAATGAATAAGAATGGAGAACAGCATATCCAGGCTTCTAATTATGTTATAATGCAACCATCATCAAGGATATTTGTGACTGTTTTGAAAAATAGAACTGTGTAATGAATAAGACAAGGTAGAATCAGAAGAAATTGAATTCAATAATGCCATGTTTGTTATACCCAAAAATATAAATTACCTGGAAAGAGCTACTAATCTGACAAGATCTGCTGGGAAAACTGGGAAGCAATATGGCAGAAATTAGGTTTCAATCAAAAGTTTATGCAATAAATCACAATAAGCTAAAATTGAATATGTAATCCATATATTAAAGGTCATACTAGAAGAGAATCAGATGGAGTATTATTCAAAGTTATGGCTAGAGCATGAATTTTAACTAAGCAGAGAATGGAGACCATCACAAAAGATAAAGTAGATAATTTTGATTATGTGTAACTGAAAAACTTTTGCCGAACCAAAATGATTATAACTAGAATATGATGGAGAGAAAATTTTTTGAATGAAATATTTCTGATCATGATCAGATTACCAAAATATACGAGTAACTAAAAGGAAAATGTAAGACAAACACAATTCTCCAAAATATTAAATTGTCAAACAGTAGGGGAAAAAAGTTCTCAAAAAATCATAAACTATTAATAGTCATATGAAGTTACAATGTAAGCTCCTTACAGGCAGGAGCTATTTTTGCCTTTCTTTGTATACCCAGTGCTGAGCACAGTGCCTAACACATACTAAGCACTTAATAGATGCTTATTGACTATTAACTGAGTAAGAAAAGAATGCTCCAACTCAGTAATGATGAGAGAAGGCAAATCCAAACAATTTCAAAATTTCATCTCACTCAGCAAAGTATCAAAAATTAAAAAAGAAAAGGTAGAAATAACTTTAGTCACAGATTAAGAGTATAAAAGTCTACATATAATGTCAGCTATTTTAATATATTGGTTAGTTTTGCTGAACAATATTTTTTCTCTTTTTTTTTTTAATTATAAACGATGACTCTCCTGGAGGGGACCGAGGGAGGTGTACATTGGGAAATGTAGGTGATATAAAAACAAAGATAGTAATAAATTTACATATATGTTATATATCACATATATGTATACATGATATATGTGTGTGTCTGTGGGTGTGGGTGTGTGTCTGTGGTGTGTGTGTGTGTGTGTGTGTGTGTGTGTGTCCTTGGAAACTGACATAAATTCTCTGAGCCATAATTCCTCATCTGTAAAAATGGAAATAATAATAATGTTCTACTGAAATTTTCTTAAATGACTCATGGGGTGATAAAGGACTCTGAAAGATTATACCAGCAGACCTCAAGCTTTGGAAGAATTTGCAAGAATAATTGATTAACATCAGTAAAGATGTTAGCTCAATTAGCCTAATTTCCAGAAAAATCTTTGCTTAGTTGGTGGATAATATTGAAAAGTAAGTCTCATGATTTAAAAGATATAGCCAAGGATGCACAATGATTCATGCTAGGTGGTGCAATAGACAGAGCACCAGACCTAGAATCAGGAAAATGAGAGTTCAGACATTGCCTTAGATACTTGCTAACTGTGTGACCCTGTGCAAATAACATAATCTTTGTTTGCTTTACTTTCCTCATCTGTAAAATGGGGATAATGATAGCATCTACCTCGTTGTAAGGCTCAAATGAGATAATAATCATACAGCACTTAGCATAACACCTAGCACATAGTAAACACTGTATAAATGTTAATTGTTGTTGTTGTTGTTGTTATTATTATTATTATTATTATATGGCCCATAAGATCAGTATCAAAAAGAATTGAACATACTATTTGGCCTTTAAATTCCTGGATTACAAAGTGTTAAAATCAGGGTTTCAAAAACTAAGCCATATTGATCTCGTTACAAATAGAATTTTTACAAATAACATTTTAGTTTAATTATTACATTAGTGAAATGTGTTAATATGTTAATTGGATTTTTAAAAATTAAACCTAAAACTACTTTAAAGTATTGTTTCATTCACCTTTTTCTCATCCATTTAAAATTTCTATTTGTGTGTATTTCTGTGGTATATAACATACATAAACACATATATTTTGTATGATTTATGCATAATTTATCATTTAAATTTATAAATCTAATTTATGAATAAATATACCTATACTGGCATTATGTGCTCTTTTTTTTTTAACCAATAAGGTATACATGATAAAAAAAAAAAAAAGAAAGGCAACAGATTATGTTTCCCCATCCAGGATCCTTTGCACCATGCCACAGTAACCTTTCTCATGCTCATACAGTTGAAGGTATGTGGTAGTCTATATCAGAGGTGTCAAACTTTTGGCCACAGGCTGAAATCTCCCCAAACTCCTGAGTCTTGAAACAAATTAAAATGTAATTGGACAGCCATTTGGGTCCAGTGGCAAGATATAGATCAGGACGAATGAAGATGGCCCTGCGTGCAGCGGGAGACCTTAGCCTTTTTAATCTAAGGTCGTCTTTAACAGGTCCCAGTTTGACAGAGGCAGTGCCCATTCAGTAACTCCTTGGATGGAGTATGGGATTATCTGCCCTTGTATTAAGTGGTTTTTAAAGAGGAATAGCCATGTAGCTATTGAAGCTGAAACTATAGCCATATCCATAGGCTTCTTCTGGTGGCACTCCTAAGACTAACTGAATATACACCATCTTCCTTTCCTCCCCCTCTTTCATGGAGGAATTGTTTCACATTGATTGTGCAGGCTCTAACAAGACTTCTGGAGTTGTATGGCAGTTTGTGAAAAGCACATATACTCAAGTCTGCCCAGGAAGGGGCACAGGTAGGACATTCGATTCATTTCAATAGTCCTTGATTAATAATCTACTGGACACAAGGCCAAAGGTAGCATGATGTGGTAGAGAGATGGCCTGAAGCTTTGGTAGAACTAGTTCAAAACCTGCTTCTGACTCATACTACTAGCTGGGAACCTTTGAATCTTTAAGACTTGAAGTTTCAGAACTGGTACTAAACAGCACTGGCAGAGGGAGTTGTCCCTTTGGGAGTTAAGCTATGCCAATGAAATCACAGGTCTAGACCCAAAGAAAAAGACATTGCAGTCTAATGAGAGGAGGGAGGGGTAAGGGGAAAACAATGGGCAAATAACTATGTACAGACAACATACAGGCAGTATAAATAGGAGATAATAAACAATTTTTGCTGCTGGCTTCCACCTACCCGATGTGTGTGTATGTATATATTTTATAAATATGTATTTATAAACCAGGGAAGTGGAAGCCAGCAGAAAGGATTGTTGATCTAGAACTTTAGATATATAGATATAATTACAAATTTTCTTTTTAGACTCTGAATTTAACATATACAAAAACCCCAAACCTGAGCATTTCCATATGTGTGTGCATATGTATATGGATAGATAGATAGATAGATAGGTAGATAGATAGATAGATGTGCATGCACATATAAACACAAGTGTGTGTGTGTATTAAGTTTAGAATTTAAAAAATAAAATTTGAGAAAAGATATCAATAAAAGGTGTTTGAAAAAAGATTCAAACATAAACAATATACTAGTAAAAATTAAACTAATTGGGCATGCAATTAAAAAAGTCATAAAATAAACAAATTGAAAAACCCTACCTAAGTACAAAATATAAAAAGTTTAAAGTATATGACACATTCAGCACAGCAGTTCCATAGTGGTCCTGCTTGTCTGTAACCCCCCTGAACTTCTTTCTGCTTTTAAAAAATGTTTAACTGATGTTCTTTTCTTTCTTTTCTCCTTTTCTTTTGACATCATTATAATGACTCCTCCCTTACCTCAAAACTCTCTGTCCCCACACACACACACACACAAAGTAGTTGAAAAATAAAACTACGAGCTATTTTTTAATGTCTAAACCTCAAAGAAGAGCTAACCAGACTAGGATTAAAAAAAAAACAAGCTGTATATAATGGAGATATGTAATTTCATATATAATTATTCTATTTCTTTATTGTGAACATGGTCATGCTTGATTTTTGTAAAGTTCATAATAATACAATTTTTTTTTAGAAAAAGAGAGATTTGAATTTTGGGAGATGGATGAAAAAGTTAATTCTAAATAGAGTTTTAACACAGAGGTGCATTTGGAATGCCGAGTTCAGATGCTTCATAGTACAGTTTATCTCAATTGCAGAGTGAAAAAAGAAAACCTGATATGAGATAAGTCTGGGTAAGTGAGTTGTAGCCAGATTGTCAATGACTAAGGATTTTATAGATTATCCTAGAGGCAACGGGGAGCTACATCTGACCAGGGGAGTAAGACTTGCATCATAGGAAGATTCTTTTGACATCATTGATCAAGCAGATGGACAGGAGTTCCTTAGTACCTTAGGGTAATTTACAGAACATCGCTATTAAGCTCCCTTTACCCCTTCTCCCAAATCCCATTCTATTACCTTTACCCTGCTAGTATTCTGCACCCTTTGAAGAAGAACCATAGTGGGCCATTCTAGGCCCAGAGGAGAAAAAATAATCTTTAGCATCAGGGCTG
Source organism: Phascolarctos cinereus (assembly GCF_003287225.1). NCBI lineage: Eukaryota > Metazoa > Chordata > Mammalia > Diprotodontia > Phascolarctidae > Phascolarctos > Phascolarctos cinereus. The sequence goes on from NW_027555958.1 coordinate 282,557,768, forward strand.
AGTGCACAGCAGTTGCCTTATTCCCAGCCCCCAGAGAATTGGAGAACAGAAAGATCAGGCCTTGGAAACAGACCTAGCTCGTCCACATGACATTGCAGAGCCCAAGCCAGGCCTGAAAACTGATGTGAAAAATGTGTTTCTTCAGATTGGATTAATTTGAAAACCACCACCTCCTCCAAGCCACTCCTTCCTTTTGGGCAGCACGGGGCCAAGGGTCTGTCCTCTGAGTCAGACTAGGGATAATTGAGCAGGGTTCAAGAGAAGCAGAGGCTGGGACCCAAAATCCAGGGGTGGGAACAGCTGTAAGCAAACCTTCTATGGCCAAAGGTCTATACAAGAACTAGAGGGTGGGCCCTGGGGCAGTCTGCCTGCTTAATTCTGCCTTCAACCACCACTTATATGAAACTAAATCCAGATATGGGCCAAGGGAGGGGGAAAGGAGGAAGAATAGAAGCAGGCGAGTGGGAGGGGAGTGGGGTGTGGAGCCCTGCCTGGCCCATCAGACATCAGCAACCTGAGTGATGGAGATTCCCTTCCAAACATTGCGCAGTCTCAAAGGGAAAAGACTTGTGGAGGAGCCAGGGAAGCAGCATTTGAAGCTGTTGGCACCGAGAAAGATGAGGGCTGGGGCCATCTGCTTTTCCCACCCTCTGGCTCAGTGGGAATCCCACTGCTTCTCTGACATCATAAACAAAAATCAGTTCTCCAGACTGGGTACCGTTTTCAAACATCAGAGCTGCCCTGCCCAACTTGGCAGGGCCAGCTGGACCCTCCCAAAACGGGATCTCTTCTGTCAGTTGCTTTTTACAGACCTATAAAAATAAAAGTTCATGTAAGAAGAGTTAGACTACTCATCGAAAAAGGCAGACGGGCCTCTCATGCTCCTCCTACCTCTCTCACTGAGGCTACCCCTGCCAAAACCACTGCTTCTTCATCATCCACAGATGGGCACATGGGACTGGGACATGCATCCTTCTCCTCATGTCATAAATATCCTGCAAACTCTCACCCACCCCCACCTCCACACTGAAGATACCACAACCTACCCTTATGCAGATAATCTTGGAAATAAAATTTGAAATCTTGGGTGAGGACGGTCAGGAGGAATCACTGCTAGGGAGAAAATTTTTAAAGCATTTCTGTAATAAAGAGAATTAGAACACAGACTAATATGAAATCACCAAAGAAAACTGTGAAGGAGGTAAAAAAGGATGACAACGAATGCAGTAGAACATTTGTACCCAAAACAACTGCCATTAGGACCCAGACATCTTTTTTCTAAATACTCAAGAATCCCATTGGCAGAATGAAAAATTAATAAAGAAATGGGGAAACAGTTTTCTTAGTCCATTGGACTGAAACTTTATTCCAGATCTGCTTTGCAGAAAACCTGAGAGCAGCCAGCATTCGGTAGTAGGATTGTGCACAAATGTGCACACACATAATGTGTGAGGTTTTTGAGTGTGTACATATATATGGATATATAAACACACATATATACATACATACATACAAAGTGTATATGCATATTTATATGTATGTATTTATACGCATGTGTAGATGTATATATTTATATGTGTGTATGTATGTTTATGTGTATGTATATATTTGTATATATGTATATGATTACACATTTATATTTATACACATATGTGCATTTGTATGTATCAGGGTTGAAAGAATCTAGGTCAGCTAACACACTCACTTAAAGGTCACTCCTCAGCCTTCTATTTGACATCTTCCAATACTTAGTGTTATCATTCAGAGATCTAGGGTAATCCAAGGATATGTTTGTATATTTCCTCATTAACAAAATTTCATCATCTTTCAATTAATCATCTAAGCTCAGAACCTCCACCAAATCATCAAATGATATTTATTTAATAAACTAAAGAAACCTTTCCCAAAAATAATTATTTGTGTCTCTTACTTGGTACATTTAATCTCCCAGGATAGGCTAAGGAACTTCACCTGTGATTTACTGGTGTAAAGCTCTGAGAAACTATCACCTACCCCCAAAGCTGGTATGGATCAAGGGTGGTATTTGAACCCAGATCTTCTTTTATTCTAGGCTAGCCATCTCCTTTCTATACCATGTTACCTCTGTAATGTTCTAGAATCGAATAAATATTCATTATTGAATATGTAACGTATTACAATGAAATAAAAGCTTAGAAAATTATTTATTTCTGAATGTCAGTTGTTATTATTAACATTATTATCATGCTCGTATATGAATAAGACAGCCAATTCATAACTCCAACCAAGCAAATAACAAGAATCGTCTGTCTGCTTTTCCTCAGCCTTTCCACACCCATGCAGCGCTGAATATTACCATGGCCTAAATGATGAATACCACATGAAAAGGAAGGTGAGATGGATATCTTTATTTGAAGAGAGAAGCAGCCTGCTAGACCCAGCTGTAGAGTCAGGAAGACCTGAGTTCAAGTCCCATCTTTTACACATTCTGGCTGAGTGACCCTGGGTAAGTCATTTAACTTACTAATGATCCAAGCAATTCTCTAAGATTGTAAATTAAAGAATAGTTGTAAATCTGTAGTTTCCTCACTCAAGAGTTCCCTGCACCAACAAAATCACAGGTTCAGATCAGATCTTCATATGATAAGGAGGAGAAAAAAACATAAAGCCAGATGATATCATGATACCCCTTTACTTAGCCAGGGGGATTGAACATAATAATAACACTCTAGCACTCAGGTGACCTGGGTGCCATGTATTACATTTATCTCTTATATAGCATAGCATATTAGAGCTGGAAAAGACCTACACCTCATCCCTTTTCCAAACCTCCCCATTTTACAGATGTGAAAGCTGAGAACCATAGAGATGCAGTGACTTGCCAACATTAGAATAATAGTAGCAAAACTAGGTCTGGAAACTCCTCCCCAAGGTTCCTATCACAATTCCACCTTCTAAACCAAAGGTTCTTAATATTTTTGTGTCATATACTCCTTTGGTACTCCAGAAAAGCCTATGGACCCCTTTGCAGAAGAAACGTTTTTAAATACAGAAAATAATATACATGGGATTACCAAAAAAAAAAAAAACCAACCAACAATTATATTGATGTCTGTGTATGCATATATGTTTTAAGTTCATGGACCCTAGATTAAGAACTCTTGCTCTAAAATATATTAGGAGCAAAGGCCTTACTGCCCCTTTTTCTGGGTCTACTACACTCACTGTTCAATTACCCCTGCTGTCTCTTTCCTTACTGCCACTTCAAACTATTTCCTAGACTTCTCACTTCCAGATGCATTGTTTTTGTTGTTAAGCAGTTTCAGTCATTTTGGGTTTTCTTGGCAAAGGTACTGGAGGAATTTGTCATTTCCTTCTCCAGCTCATTTTACATTTGAGGAAACTGAGGCAACAGGATTAAGTGGCTTGCCCAGGGTTATACAGCTAGTTAAGTGTCTGAGGCCGGATTTGAACTCAGGTCCTCCTGACTCCAGGGCTGGCACTCTATGCATTGTACCACCTCACTGCCCTTTTTCTCCATTAAAGTCCTTCTTCCTTATCCTACTAGGAGAGTTCCCACTGATTCTCGAGCTTGAAGGAATTTCGGAGCCTACCAGTCCAATCCATGTCTAAAGAAGAATATTTTCTTCAGTATAGCTGAGACGTGATGAAGAAAGACTCCCTTGTAAACTCTCAGTGAGAGGAAGGGGAACCCACTACATCCCAAGACAGCCCACTCCACCTCTAATTGTTAGGATATTTTTCATTACATCGATTTCAAATCTGGCTCTCTAAAGCTTCCACCCATTTCCCTTTTCTGAGGCCAAGAAGAGCAAATCTAATCCTTCATCCACAGAACAGCCCTTCACATACTTGAAAACAGTTATCATCCTGTCTCTGAATGGCCCTGAGCAAGTCACTTCTTTCTAAGTCTCATTTTCTGCAACTACAAAATGAGACAATGTATATAGTAATGTATGGCAATATAGTAATAATAATTGTTGTTGTTCAATCATTCAGAGGTATCTGACTCTTTGTGACCAACTGTCCATAGGATTTTTTTGGCAAAGATACTGGAGTGGTTTGCCATTGCCTTCTCCAGTTTTATGCAGGGGTTAAGTGACTTGCCCAGGGTCACACACTTAGTAAGTATCTGAGATCACATCTGAGGTCACATTTAAATTTTAGTCTTTGTGGTCTTTCTTTCCAGGCCCAGTGCTCCATACACTGCACTGTCAATAATTATTACTAATAATAATGATAGCAATGGTAACATTCATGAAGGGCTGTAAGTTTTTCAAAGCACTTTGCTTATATTATTTCAGTTGATTCCACAACAACCCTGTGAGGTAGGATCTATCATTATCCCCATTTTACTGATGAGGAAGCTGAAGCTGAAAGAAATAACCCGGCTAATAAGTATCTGATTCAGGATTTGCACTAAATTCTTCTTGACTCCTAGTACAGCATTCTATCCACCACACCACCTAGATGCCCAGTAGAAGGAGTCCCAGATTTTAAGTCAGGAGATTTGACTTAAAATCCCAGATTTGCCACTTAATAGCTAAGTGACTTTGGACAAGTCAACTTCCCAAATATTTTTGTCAGAGATGGGGAAAAAATTGAGTTAAGGTTCTTATCTACCCAACTTAATGCAGCAACTAAACCTTAATGACTAGCACCCCTACCTGTAACTGAGGAGAAATAGACTTTTTTATCCTGTTTCTACTATTAATTTGTCCTATGAACCTGGATAACCACTTGACCTCCCCTCTGTTTCAGTTTCTCCACCTAAAAACATAAAAATCTATACACCTCAATGCATACTTCCTGAGGAATTAGTCCATATTCGCCGAATAGAGAATGAATCTTCAGCTTACGAGAGAAAGCACGGAAGGGATGTTCACCATAACAACCCAACCTTTTCTATGTGGTAGACGCTGAAAATGAAACAGACGCCACACAAGAACAGCAGGGAGTGTCCACTACCCTTCTACGTCCCCCCCACCCCCCCACACCCACCCCCACTACCCCGAGTCAATGTTCTCCTCCCTCCCCGCCCCCCATCCCCTGGAAGCTGCCTGTGCCACACTGGGAACACACCATCCTATGTGTAGCACTGCCCTGCTGAGAATTATTGACATCGTAATAAAGTGCACACTTGTAATGTTGGGCGAGGTGACAAAAACAACAAGAAATAACGCTACACACCCACCCACTGAGAAAACCAAGTATGTCAGACGCCTCTGTGTCATGATTTTAAAAATATCCCTACTGACAGGCCAAGTCTCAGGTTGAGTCTGAAGGGGAAGGAGAGGGGGGCACAGTGGTAAGCAAGAAGGAAAGGGGAAAGGAGGGGGAAGGGTGTGTGTGTGTGTGTGTGTGTGTGTGTGTGTGTGTGTGCGTGTGGTGTGTTTAACCCTAATAGCTACCCGTGTCTAACACTGAAGAACTGCTTCTGGGTAGACAAGGGCCACGTGTAGGGATGGGATGTTTAGAGAGGACTAGCACGTCTGGTATGAGGGCTTGCTGAGCCCTTTTCAGGGTTGCTCATCCACCTTTGGTGTCCAACCGGTCACCCAGCTCTCACCTACAACTCCAAGAAACTGTAGCATGCACAGCAGCCACACCCCGGCAAAACTGTCTAGGCAGACTAGCTAAAGCAGGTTGAGGGTAACTGACAGGCCACAAACCCATCAGGATGTCCACCTCAAGCACGTGAAGACTTCTCCTGGAGGAATGGACAGATGAGAAGAATTTGCTGCAATGGCCATAAAGGCACCTGAAGCAGGCGCAGTGAAGGGCTTAGAGCTTGGTCACACTTTGGAGCTTCCAAGGTTGTCCACTGTATCCTGGGCCGTGGCCAGTTGTCCTGACTTTTGTCTTGCCACTGGACTTAGATGACTCTGGAAGAGGGAGTGAGGCTGATGACTTTGTGTGACTCTGCCTCACTTAAATTCAATTCATGCACAAGTCAAGACATCACCCCGTGATGTCATCGGTCCTCTTTGAATGTGAAGGACAAACAGTGGCAACAATGAGAGTATTTATTGAATTCACTCCTTCCTAAGGTATCTATATGCTTTGGAAAGAGACCCATCATCTGGACTAGATGATCCTGGGGAGCCTGATTTCTAATGAGAGGAAGAAGGTGGATCTAAGAAATATATTGATATACCCTTTAGCTTTTTAAGTCTCCCTGCCTGGTGCATTGGGAGAAAAATTGCTTAAGGAGTAGATTGTTGGCTCATATCTATGTCTTCCCAAAGTGGGAATTAAAAAGGTACTCAACTCAATGTATAACATGAATCAGGTATGGGACAGGTGTTTATTTCCTACACACAAAGGAAGTGTTAAACACAAAATACAAGCAAACTTAAAACAAGATTCGGTGACTTAACGTAGCTATTCTTGTACACTCTTTATAGTATACCATATACTCTTACATAAGCATGTATACTTATATCCTTGTACTTAAGCCTTTTTGAAACATAAAGCATTGTAGAGGACTGCTGATTATGTGCTTCACATTTTGCCTTGGCTCTGTACTATCCAAAAAAACCTCCCAATATATGTCTTCTGTCAAGAAGATCCAGTCTTAGCCTAATTTTCCTGTTGGTAGCCATTTTCTCCAAGGAAGAAACTCCCCTTGCCACCAGTCAGCTTCACTAAATGGTCCCAAGATTTCTCGACTTCTACAGCTCACTAAGTCATCTCTAAACCTGAACACATCCATCTCAAGATCAGTTCCTAGAACCGGAAATACATTATTCAATCCAATGGTCGGAAAAGGAAATACAAAGTGGAAGGGCCCAGGCACAAGTTTGTCTTGCTGAACCCATGCTTCATTTGAGAGCAGGAGTAGGAGGAAACAAGAAACAAAAAATCACTACTTGTTACATGAGAGTAACTCTCAGTACTGAGTCAGAAACTGTCTCTTTTTTTAACTGATGTAACAACCTGCCGTTCTGCAATTGTCATGGGGCAGGGGAAAGATGAAGAAACCATTTAAAGTTTGCTATGTCCTACTGAAATACCTAATCCTTGCAGTCACCACATAGTCAAAAGCAGCCAGGGAGTTCATTGTCTCTGACATACCCACATTTCAAAGACCCACATGTCCTTAGGGTTCCCAAGAGTTTCCAACAAGTTCTGGGCATGTGATCCCTGGGGGATAACCCTTAGAGATCAATTCAATCTCTACCACACACTGAAGGTAAAAATGTTAAATCAGAATCTTGATAGGACCACAATACTGTGTTTCTATTTTGTGTGCGTATGTGTTTAATAAGGTGGAAAACTTATTCTTATGGGGTTTCTGTTTTCTTTTTTTTTAATTATATGTTCCTAACAAAGAGGTGTGGTCATTGGCACTGCCACCCAGAGGCTCCTCCACCTCAAACCACATGGACAGATGCAGAGAAAGGTTTTCTTAGCATTCAGAGAGACTTTCAGGATCAGTGGAAATATAAACTCAGCGACAGCCAAAGACCTAAGACTTTATAGGAGTGAGGGGATTAAAAGCCATCTGAGAGAACTTGGCTTCTCCAAAGGGTTTCCTCCTGGTTTCCCCCATCTTGTTTTTTATCTCAAGAAAAATAGGAGCAAGCTTGGGTCAACTGGGGTGGGGGTGAGGTCTCTCACAAAGTGGGAATTTGGGGCCCAATGGTGACTCACTTAACCCCTTACAATAATAGTAACAACTGATATTTTTATAGTGCTTTAACTTTTGCAAAATACCTTATATACACTAACTTGATCCTCAAAACCTTGGGATATAGCTGCTAGAATAATCTGCATTTTATAGATGAAAAAAAATTGAGTCTAAAGGTAGTGAAGTGACTTATTATTAGCCACATAGCTAGTAAATGTCTGGTGCAAAATCTGAACCCAGATCTTCCTGACTCCAAGTCCAGTACTCTGGATTTTCCTGCAAGGTTCTCCTTTGAAGTTAGGCAATAAGCCTAACTTCATGTATTAGCAACCACACAGCCATTCAGGAGAATTTCATGCATCAGCCCTGGCTCCTAATTCCCAGAGCTTTACAGTTATCTCTGGAAGATTCCAGGTGACTAAAAAATCCTGCAAGTAAGTGGAGAAAACCAAAAATGTTTCTGCTACTTTGTCATGTCCCATCTATTTGGCCCTATGATCCAAGGACAATGTGGCTGTTAGAGCTGTCCCTATAAACTAGGAGTTCTGGCATTTTGTTTCTGCCAGAGACTATGCTATCAGAAAACAGAGAAAAAGTGCTTGCTGCAGTGCCTGGTATGTAGTAGATGCTTAATAAATGTTTGTTGAATGAGTAAATGAGCATGATCTTTATCAGCTTTGCTAGAGAATAAAAAATGCTAAAAAAATAAATGGGTAGCACCCATTTGGATACTCCATTGTCAGAACTCCAGTATTTCCCTGTAAATCAAAAACTTTCCTTCTTACCTCAGAATCTGAGGATGAAAGAAGATGTTAATTCCAATTCTTGATTATTTAAAACTGCATCAAAATGCAACTTGGTCAATTTAAATCCAAGCAAGGTGTTAAGGGATGGCCAGATATACCAAAAAAATCTAAAAGGTTTTGAAGATAGTATCAAAGTCTAGCATATAATATGGAGATCACTGGATTTAAAACCAGATTGTAGAGATTGTAGAATAATAGACCTAAAGCTGGGAGGTACCTTAAAGATCATTGTCTAATACCTTCATTTTACATGAGGAAACTGAGGAACAGCCATTAAGTGACTTTGCTAAATAGTAGTAAGTGGCAGAACTAGTATTCAATGCTAAGTTCTTTGATTGGAGTTTTGATGTTCTGTCCACCATCTTGTCTAAACTCTTCATTTCACCTATGAGAAACCAAGGCCCAGAGAGATAAAGCTACTTTTTCAAAATGGCATAGGTATAGGCAAGTAGCATGATCCAAACCCAGATCTCCTGGGTCCAAATATCCTTTCTGCTATACTACAACATAAATTGCTCTCATTTGTCAACCCAAATTTTGATTTGTTGTCATAACCCCATGATCATCTAATTATTGAAAAGTAAAAACTCCTATAATCAGTACTTGAATAGCCCAGAAGAAAATTGACCCCATACTCTAAAACTGGATAGGTAATCCATAATTTTAAGAGCAGACATAGACAAGGAGTAGCATTGGCCAGCTACTAAGCTCTAGCTCTATTCCACACCTAACCAAAATGCCATCCAATGGAAAATGGGTCCAATCACTACAGCCTCTGCTATGCAGCTTTGTTTCATGGGAATCTGACCAACACGCTAGAAGGCTGTCCCAACCTGATCCTGGCTCAAGCACTGTGAGGCCTTCCAGGTGCTTAGAGAATTAAAGGCATAAATTTGTTGGCTATTGTGTTTCTGTTCTGGACACAATAAGCTAGTTTCCCCTCTGGAACATGAGCAAAAGCCAGATTGCCTCATCTCTGGGCAATAATCCTTGAGATCCTTCAGCAGCTCAGTTGAATTGGCATTAGTACCCACTGGCACATTTCCTTCGTGTTTTCTTTTTCCTATAGCCCAAAACTCTTGGCCTCACATCTGAAGATTTATTTCTAATTAACTTTAATTTTGCATTATAACCAGAAATCATCATGTAGCATGAGTGTTTATGTATATAAAGAAGGCCAGAAAAGAGGCCACTACATGAAACCATAAATCAATTACATATATCTTTTCTCATATATATATATATATATATATATATATATATATATATATATATATATATATATATATATATATATATATATACACACATATACATGTATATATATACATAAAACAATGGTAGTACCAACATTGCCCTGCTTATCTATGTCCCTCTTGAATTCCCTTCTGCTTTCATCTGTTATTTTTTAAATGTTTCATTAACATTTATTTTCCTTTCTTCTTTTGTGCATTGCTGGCATTAAGCTTTGACTCTTCCTCACAACTCTTCCCTTAATCTTTCATCTGAGGCTTCCCTTGTAACAAATAAACATAATTGATTAAAACAAATTTTTACTGTACTGATTGTGTCTGAAAGGGTATGTCTCTCCCGAACTTACAGTTCATCACCTCTCCATGAAACAGAGGAATGCCTCCAGCACTCTTTGCAAATTTCTTTTTTCTTTTCTTATTTCTTCATGCATTATCTGGAGTTGTGACTATTCATTGCATCTATAGGAGTTCTGAAGACTTTCAATGTCCTCTTCATTTACAATGTGATGGTAGATATAGATATAGATTCCCCTTGTTTACCCTCTGCATGAGTTCATAGAAGCCTTTCCATGTTTCTCTGAATCCATCCCTTTCATTGTTTCTTATGGTGTCATAATATTAAATTACATTAACATATCCTAATTGTTCATCCATTCTCCAGTAATTGGCATCTCCTTAGTTTCCATTTTTTTTTGCCACCACAAAAATGGATGTTATATTTTCTGCATATTGGTCCTTTTCCTCTTTCTTTGATTACTTTGGGACATAAACCATGTAGTGGCATCACTGGGTGAAAAAGTGTGCACAATTCAGTTATTCGGGGGGCACAGTTACGAATTGTTTCCAGAAGGATTAGACCAATTCGCAGCTCCACCAACAGTTCATTAATGCACCTCTTGTATCATATTCTGTCCAACAATTGTCATGTTCTATTTTTTTTTCATCTTTCCTGACTTGACGTATGTGAAATGGAATTTCATAGCTGGGTGTGAGGAAGAAATAGGAGATGAAGGGGAATGGTGAATTGAAATATAAGGATTTTTTATAAATTGAAATTCTTAAAAGAGTTTCTGTGAGGTCACTCTTGTTCATTTGCCTCTTTGGTTTCTCTTGCTTTATGTATTTTTTTCTTACTGCATTTACTGTCTTCTTCTTCTGTTTACTCATATTTTTAATATTGGTTCTTAGATTTGGATTATGTGTTCAGGAGAATCCTTTCCGGCGCTCTTCACTGGTTAAGTAGAGCTTGGATTAGTCTCATTCTCTCATTAGCTGCTACTAATGCTGCCCTTCTGGATAGGGTGACTGGTATTAAGTCTCACTCACATCTCTGGCTTCTTTCTCAGTCTCCTGATGGTTCACTGAAGGTTCAATCCTCAGCCGATCTCTTTTTTTTCTGCATCTCATTGCATGATCTTCAACTGGCCTGTGAAGGTTACAATAGATATAGGAGTTTGATTCCACATCCTATGTAGCCTTGACAGGCCCAAGTGTAACACTAGAGATCATGATCATCTCGGGCTTCCTGCACAGCCCCCTGACTGACTCCCAGACACTGAATAGACTCTGTTTCCAGTTGTGCTCACAGTGCTCTTAGGAGCAACCCAAGGGCCCTGCTCCCAATACAGTGACATGTGGGTTCTAGTTCTTCCCCTGTTGCATTTTGACAAGGTCAATCAATGCTGTCCTCTGACTTAAGAAAACCAACTGTTTGAAATGGCACTGGCTGTGAATTCCCTGTCCAGAGTGCTGGCTGTCTTCTATTCCCTTTGTTGGAACTTTTGCTGTCTCCCCTCATTTCCCTTCTTCTGCCAGCTTCTCACCTGTTTACTTGAGTTTAAGCTAGTTTTCCTAGTGACCTCTCCCCTAACCTCTACTTCTTCCATTTTAGCCTGGTTTGACATTGACTTCTTTTGTTCAATCCCTCTACCAGTCTTTGTCCTTCTCTGGTCATCTTTCATGTAATTCTGGACTGGAAGGAGGATTTACCTTCTGAGTATTTTTTTTAATTTCTTTATAATTTTCTTTCCGAGATCATTTCAGATATTTGTAGGGATTTCTATAGGAGAGCTGGACTTCTTTAATATGTCTCACCTGGAAAACATCTGAAAATTTTCAAATGAATACCTGTATAAATCTAAAGACCAAGGATATTTAGCTTTGGACATTAGCAATGTGAGTTCCCCTTATTGTAGAGACTTCCATAAATTTCTTCCAAACCAATTTAGAAGGGCCCTTCCCCAAAGAGCAAAGAGCTGTTCTTAGATGCAATTTGTAACATGGGTTTTTTTTTCTTAGACTTCCAACAGCACTCCCAATGGTGACTATAACCCATAAGGCTGCCATATTATGACATCATACCTATTGGCAACTCCTGTAGTGGTACTACTGAAAATAGTGCCAAGGATTTGGGGAGCCTGGCATGGGATGGTAATACAAATAACAACCCTGCCCAAGTTGCCCTTTACTGGGACAACCCACTATTAATTATAGACTGGCTGTTCAAATGATACAGGCCATCTTGCCAGAAGCAACCAGCTTTCAGCACGTTACTCCAGTCCATGACCCCAACAGAACATTAACATGCAATATTTATGGGCAGACCAGGGTGGTTCCAGTATACGAGTTCTTTTTCTGGTGCCTTATGGAGAGTGACTAAAAAAATTACATATCTCTTGACTTTATGACGATACTGTGAAGTTTGGCAAATGCTAAGTTCCAACTCTATAAGCTCAGTAGCGGGATTCTGGGTGCCTTTCAACAATAATATTTTTTTCTAAATACTCCCATGTCTCATTTCTCTGTGTTTTCCACAGGCCCTACCTAAGAATAGAGATGAATGCACTCTTCATGTAGAGCTGCTGGCATTTATAGTTTACCAACTATGTGCTGATCTATCCTCTGTCCCCTCACTAGCTTTAGGTGCCACACGTACTTATTTCACAGTTACGAGTGAGTTGGATGCATAGGGCTGCTCCATGACCCTTGATGGCTTGTTCTCTCTGTTCCTATGAGACAGACACATTTTGACATGAAAATTGAAATGTCCAGCTTTCCATAAGTGACTTTTGGGTAGACAAAACAGGATTGGAAGTCAATTGTTAAAACACTATACTAATGAATTATAAATCCATAATATAAGCTCCTTCTAAAGTGGGAAACATTAACATCTGTTCAATATTCGGTACAATTTACCTCTCTTTAGGCCAGTTGTTCAATCCTTTAGAAGAAAGCCACATAGAGTAATGAAAATCATCCCAAAGCAGACATGCAAAAACAGTAATATTAAGCCTACTTTGTCATTCACTTGCTGGAATTTGGACAGGTTATCTAAACTCAGTTTCTTTATCTATACCTATCATCAGAATCTATCACAGTTGTTCATACAATGGAAATAACCAATTAAGTTCAAAATGCATAAAGTTACTATGCTAGGTACTAGAGATATAAAGAAGAAAAAAAAAGAATAACAACAAAATCCCAGTCCCTGACCTCAAGGAACTTACATTCTATCAGAGACATCCCATACAGATGTATAAGTTCAAGTTTATTTATGTAGATAGAAAGCATGAATGAAGGAGTTGGTGGAGTTTACCCCTGGGACTAAAGTAAAGCTGAGGATGCTAAGAGACAGAGGTGATGAGGAAGAGCGTCCTAGGAAGAGGAAGGCTGCCTGTAAAGAAGCACATAGGCAGCATATGGTACATTGAATGGAGGAAACAGCTTAGAGTAAAGTCTGGCTGGAAACACAGGATTGCATGCTAGTAAGCAATATGAAATATCTGGGAATATTTTTCACTTGTTTGATCTACAAAATCGGTAAAATAATGATGCCATACTCTACTTCACAAGGATTTGGGGAAGATAAAAATGACACTCAATTCAACAAATATTTAAATACCTACATTAATTAAATATTAAATATCTACAATGTTCAAGACCTGAGCTACGCGCAAAGAATTCGGTATTGATAAGTAATATGACCTCTGCCCCTTAAGGTTGTTATGTTGTATTTACCTTGAAAGGTTGTTTTATGTTTGATTTATGTTGAAAAATAAAAAAGTACAAATGAATTCAAGGTGTTCTATTATGATTACACTAGGATCTCATTAAAACACTTGCCATCCTTGGGGATCCATATCATGAAATCACTTTATGGGTAAAACTGAGACTACTGAAATTGGAATCTGAAGATCTGGATTCAGGTCCCTTCTGAAATTTCCTTTCTATCTGTATGAGAGAAGTCAAAGCCTATGGTGGTAGAGTCCCAGACCTGAACCTTGGAAGCCCCACCCCTGCCTCAGTTCCTTACTAGCTTGTGGGACTGTGTACGTCACTCGCACTCTCTGTGCCTCTATTTGTTTATCTGGAAAAGTGCCAGCCTAAATGACATGTAAAGTCCATTCTGGTTCTAAATCTATGATTCTATGATCTTGTATTTGTGGTGTTGATTACTTCAGACAGCTAAGTGGCATAGGGAATTGAGTATTTGACCTAGAGTCAAGAAGAACCAAGTCTTAATCCTGTCTCAGATGCTTACTACCTGTTTAACCTTAAGCAAGTCATTTCACTTCTCTCTGCCTCAGCTTCCTCATCTGTAAAATGAGGGGGCTGGACTCAATGACCTCTAGGTTCTCTTCCAGTTCTAAAGCTGATTTTCTGGTAACTTGATTTACCTCTCTTAGCCCCAAGGTTCACAGCTGTAAAATGGAGTGATAATACTGGTATTACCTATGACACTGGTCTCTTGTGCTATGTAAATGTGAGCTCTTATGTAATGAAACTCCTTTGTAGAGCATACAAGTTACACCAAAATCTGATCTGCAGTGAACAGCTGTGTAAGAAGAAGCTAGGTTACTATTCTTGAGACCTAAAATACCAGCCAATGAGCACTTATTAAACACCTGTTCTGTGGTAGGCACTATGAGAAGCACTAAGTATACAAAGAAAGCCCAAAAAAAAGGTCCTTGTACTCCAAGAGCTCACAGTAGGAGACATTATGTAAATAACTACGTACAAACAAGATATATACAGGATAAATTGGAAATAATCAATAAAGAGAAAGTACTAGCACTAAGGGGGATCAGTAAGTAAGGGAAGTCAGAGAAGCCAGGAGGCCGAGATGAAAAGGGAAAGAATTCCAGGAATGGGGGACAGACAAGGAAAATGCCTGGAGTCAAGAGATGAAGTGTCTTGTTTGAAGACCACTAAGGAGACCATTGTCATTGGATTGCAGAGTACTTTGGGGGAAGTTAGGTATAAGAAGGCCAGAATGGGAGGAGTGGGGCGGGTTATGAAGGACTTTGAATGCCAAACAAAGTATTTTATATTTGACCCTAGAGGAAATTGGGGGCCACTAGAATTTATGAAATAGGAGAGGAGTGACATGATCAGAACTGCGCTTTAGGAAGATCAGTTTGAAAGCCGAGTGGGGGATAGACTGAGACACTTGAGGCAGAGTAACCAATAAGTAGGCTATTGCAATAGCCCAAGTGTGAGGTGATAAGGGCCTACTCTAGGGTAGTAATGGTGACAGAGAAGAGAAAGGGGTCTATGTAAGAGATGTTACATAGGTCAATTCCTGTGTTATATACCTGATGTCTATAGGCCTCATCTCTGTCTTTCCTCCAGCCATCTCACAAATGGATGTCATTGATCATAGAAGGAAAAGTTAATTTAATTTATGTCAACATTAAGCATCATTGTGCATAATATTTACTGAACCCGGCACTGTGCTAAGAACTGGTTGGTTGGTTGTCGTCTTTTGTCCTCAAAGAGGACCAAAATGGCATCACTATATTAGAGTCAAGTTGCAGTGTATCTGACTGTAGCTGATCAGACCAATATAAGCTTGGAATTTCTACCATAGGTCAGGAACAAATAGGACATATAAACATTTGGGGTGAATTCTCTAAATTTATGCATCCTCACATTTCTTTGGAGCTACTTCAATTCTACTTTGCTCATAGAGCACAGACACTTTCTTTAATGAGGGCACATCATGCTGGGTGGCCCTCTGCCAATATTTCCCATGTCCTGTAATCAATTACAAAGTTCTTCAGAGAGACTGTGAAAGTGTCCTTGTATCACTTCTTCTGACCACTCTGTGAGCACTTGCTTTGTGTGAGTTCTCTGTAAAATAGTCTTTTAGGCAAATGTATGTTTGACCTTAGTGTCCAGTACCTTATCTAACTAGGTGATCTTTAGAATATTCCTAAGAATTCAAATGGAAGTGACTCAATTTCCTGTTATAGTGCTTGTACACTGCCCAGGTTTCGCAGGCATGCAACAATGCTCTGTAGACCTTCAGTTTGGTAGGTCATCTAATATTACAGGAAAAACAAAGATAAAAAAAATCCTTGCCTTTAAGGAATTTACACCCAACTAGGGGATATACCTGAACACAGGTGTATAAGTTCAAAATATTTGCCAAAAAAAATGCAAAGTAATTACACAGAGAAGGCTAATAGCCAAGGGGGGTAATAGTTAGGTGAGGGAAAGTTCACGATAGGCCTCCTGTAAGAGGCGGCACCTGGATTCTCCTTTGAAGGAAGCTAGAGATTCTTCAGAGCCAAGGTAGAAAGGAAGTACATTCCAGACAGGGATGAACCCTTGTGCAAAGATGTGGAGGTGAGAGATGAAGGGTTAAATATGGGGACCAATTAGCAGTAGAGCTGGCCTTTAATGAGAACATGTGAAGGGGAGTAATATAAAATAAGCCTGAAAGTTTAAGTGGTAGACAGTTTGTAGATGACTTCAAATGCCAAGTAGAAGAATATATATTTGATCCTAGAAATAATAGGGAAAATAAAACTTCTTTTTTGGGGGGTGAAGGGGTAGAATGGAGGTGCTGTGCTCAGAGTGACATTGTATATTAGAAATACCAATTCAGCAACTGTTTGGAGGACAGATTAAAGAGGGGAGACTATATATAGTAGAACCAATTAAGTAAAGAGATAGACGCAAAATATTCCCCCATTAATGGAAAAATGACTTTAAGAACTATAAATCATAAGTCAGCAACACATTATTAGAGGCAACTAGATTGCATAGTGGAGAGAGCACTGAACTTGGAGTTATAATAATTTGGGTTCAAATCCTCTTTCAATAGCTGTGTTCTACTGGGCAATTTATTTTTTTCTTTGCAGCTCAGTCTCCTCAATTCTGAAAAAGAGAAGATTGGATTCTATGACAGCTGGAATTCCTTGTTGTTGTAATTGTTGTTGTTATTCCATTCATCCCTAACAGGTCTTACATCTATGATCCTACAAATGTGAACTGCAAGTTAGAAGCTAAATAAGGTCTACAAATGAGAATGTCAAGCCAGTAGAATCTATGAAGCCAAAGAAAAACTATGGAGGACATTAACACTCTAATTAAGGCTCTGAAAATCTCTATATGATGCATTTGAAGATGGTTTCTCAGCCTCTCACTCTCTGAAACCTTAGTAGGCTCAAAGAGAGACAAGAAATAAATCAAGTGATGAACACAAAATGAGGTGACACTTCAGACAAATTTATTTCCTCCAATTTTCTACAGCTGTGCCCCTTCTGAAAGGAAACCTGAATGAATTAGAGTAAATGAGCTTTGTACAATCAAGATAGTTTGCCACGGAAGCAAAAGGAAAGAAAGAAAATTTGCTGTAACCTACAGAGGGTAAGTTACACTTACCTTAACAATAATGTCTTACTGAAGTGTTTTTCTACCTTTCTTTCTCAATTTCCTGGTGGATCTGAAGCAAGCTGATCGTTTAGAAGAGTAGTTGATATATGCTAGCTGTATGACCTCTCAAAGAGTGGATGACTTCTACATGATCTCAGAAAGTTTGGGGAGTGAACTCCTTCCCTCAATCTTAATCCCTTATAGTTAAATTCTAATGGAGGTGGGAGGGATGCAGTAAGAAGTTCAAATTTGTGATTTCATCATTGAAATGAACTCTTGATTTGAAACTAGTGGCTAATCTACTGCTATAGGTCTCCACAATCAGCTTCCATATCATCTCAGAGTTGGGAGTCATTTAGTGCAAAACTAGACCTAAACAGAAATATCCTCTTCAATGTGAAATTCAATTTAACAAAGTTCTAGTAAGTACCTACTGTTTCTTTTTAAAAACTTTTATTTATTTTACTTTATAGAATAAAACAGGAATTTTCATAATATAGTATAATAAAAAGATGATAGCAAATTAACCTCAACTGTATTATGTACAACTTGCTATTCCTTTTAAATAAATAATAAAGTTATCATGTAAATTTCTTTTTTTTCTTCCTTCCTCCCATGCTAGAGATGGCTAGCATTAGACACAAATATGTATGTGTGTATGTATAGAAAATGGTTCTATATATACTTCTATTTATCAGTTCTTTGTCTGGATGCAGATAGTATCTTCCTTCATATGTCCTTTGTAGTTAATTTGGATATTTATAATAGTCAAAATGACTTATTCATTCAAAGTTCTTCTAAAATAATATTACTGTTACTTTAGACACCATTCTCTTGGTTCTGCTCATTTCAGTCTTCATTAATTTGTGCAAGTCTATTTATGTTTTTCTAAGTTCCTTGAGCTCATAATTGCTTATAACACAATAATATTCCATCACAATTATATATCACGATTTGTTCAGCCATTTTCCAGTCGATCAGAAAATACTTTTTCTAAAAAATGGTCAGGCACTGAGGAAATGGAAATACAAATGAACAAAAATCCCTGTTACTTCCCTTAAGGATATTATATTCTTGGGTAAGATACAAGGAAAAGGATATAAAGATATGAGGTGTGCAGAGATAAGTAAATACAGGGTAATTTGGCAAGGGAAAAGGCACTAGTTCTGGAGGGATCAGGAAAAGTTTGGTATAGGAGGGAGCTCATCTGAGGTAAGCTTCAAAGGAAGGGAAGGATTCTGAGGGGCAAAACTAAGTAGACAAGGAGACAGTATATTGCAGACAAAGGGAAGAGTATGCTGAAGAAGAAGAGATGGGATTCTGAGTTTGGGAAACCCAGATTCTGGGTTTGGGAAACAGCTAGAAGGCCAGTTTGGGTGGAATACGGAGGACCTAAAAGAGAGTAATAGGAAATGTTCAGAAAAGATAAAAAAAAAAACACATTGGCACTAAATTCTGGAGGGCTTGACTTCCTTTTATTGTATGACTAGTCACATCTCTTTTAGAACTTCTAGCTAAGACAATTTATCTACCAAATGTTTCTAGCTAGTAAAATGCAATACTACAAATTTAGATATATGAAACTTAAATCGATTCTTCAAAATTTTTTCTCCCCTCCCCCCAAAATGGTTCACCTTTCTTATTCTAATAATTTCAGGGAAGTCTTACAATGACAACATTTTTTCTTCTTTTTTTCTCCTTCACATTCTTTCCCTTGTTTAGTCTCAAGACCAGGTATCTTAAACTCAGATCTAGCTTCAGACATCAAATCAGCAGTCTGTGTCTCCAAGTAGTTTGTTCTCAACATCGTTCACTCACCTCTCTCCTAGTTGCCCCAAACAGAAAGTATTCCTCGCCATTCATTAATAGAAAACACAATTATTCAAAATCTGAGTGTATGAAGGGAGAAAATTCGAGATAGAAATATAATCAATCCATCAACAAACATTTGTTAAGCACTTACTATCATTGTGCTAAGTGCTGGGGACACAAAAAGAGGCAAAAAAATCCCTGCTTTCAAGTCACATATAATCTAATGAGGGAGACAACAGGCAGAGAAAAAATAATACAAAACAAGCTTTATGTATATGTGTGTGTGTGTGTGTGTATTTATTGTTGTTATTGAGTTATTTCAGTTATGTCTTACTCTCCATGACTCCATTTGGAGTTTTCTTGGCAAAAATACTTGAGTGATTTGCCATTTCCAGCTCATTTTACAGATGAGGAACCAAGACAAAGGGGTTAATTGGCTTGTCCAGGGTCACAAAGCTAGAGTGACTGAGGTCAGATTTGAACTCAGGTCTTCCTGACTCCAAGGCTGGTATCCACTGTACCACTTAGCTGCCACACACACACACACACACACACACACACACACACACAGAGTAAAAGATGGCATGGGCTGAAGATGGAAAGTTTCAGAACAGAAAATTAAGTGGTTGGGGAAACAGAAAACTTTTGGAGCCAAAATGTTCTCTCTATTTTCTTAATTTCTTGGTGTCCTGAACTTGTTCTGGTGTGTTATAGATCTCCAGTATGCTTAGCCAGTTAAACATCTTTGTGGGTTTTCCTCCAAGCAACAACAGAGTAAAGGAGGCAGGAGTTCCCACCAGCACTAGCCACATATGTGGCTGACTTAGCCTAAGCTTCAGAGTCCTATGAGTGCACACCTTGGTCAGATGTGTCACTCAAAGAGAAAGAGGAAGACGTTAGCAAGTACTAGGACATGAAGGCAGCACTTGGTACACTGGCGAGGTCAAGCATAGCCATTGTGACAGCCTAGGGCTTTTAAGCCAAAGAGGAGGTAAAGGGAATAAGGTAGAGAATAGAAGGTAGACAACAGTAGGGAGAAGAGAAAGAAGAGTAAGACAGGGAAGAATGGAAAGGAAGGAGAGGGAAAAAGGAGAGAAGAGATGGAGAGAGAAGAGCATGGAAATGGGGAAAAAAAGAGAATAGAACTGAGGTTAAAAGGGGGGATTGAGGAGAAGGAAGATAGGCATGAGGAGACAGGAGAAAGAAAATAAAGAAGAGGTGCTTAGGGTAAGAGCAGGATGCTATTGGTTACAACCAATTTCACTACCACAGCATCCAGATGTACAATATCTGCACTAGTATCAGTCTCTGTGGTATAGAAAAACAATTAAATGTTGGCAAAGAATGATTTGGCAAGAAAATATATTCTTTGCTTGAAGCATGTGTGGAAAACTACAGCAAAAGAGTAAAGTTTATTAGAAAAACATCTATTTAAAGATGTGTGGTTGAAATGGTGATGTGAAAGGTCCTAGATGTGCTCAGCTTTCCCACAAATACCTGAGCAAAGACATAAAATAGTACCGGATGAAACAATAATTAAGATTATGATGATGATGATAGCATTCATAAGTGTTACCTAAAGTCCTAATTTTACAATTCAAAAAACTGAGGCAAACAGAGGTTAAGTGATTTGCCTAAGGTCACATAGTTGTCCAAAGTCAGATCTGAACTCAGTTCTTTCTGACTCCAGGCCCAGGACGCTATCCACTGTATCACCTAGCTGCATAAAATTTCCAAGAGAACTATTTAATCCATTCCATCTGGTCCTTTAGGCTATGATTCATCCCATGAATCATGTTAACACTCCTGATTTCCCACTGCTGTCCTGATCAGAAACTTTGGAGAAACTATTCAGGGAACCGAGGCTTCTTTTGATTTTCATTTAGATGAAAATACAGTAAGCTCCTTTATCCAGCCCAGGATAGGACATCAGAAGGCTAGAAGACAGAGGACACTTGGAAAAGGGATACCCAGAAGAGGTAGAAAGGAGTATGAGATCTTGTAAATAGAACCTAAAAGCAACTACTATAGGAAACCTTCCCCAACCCTACTAATTCCAGTGCTTTCCCTTTATTAATTTCTTATTTATCCTGTATATAGCTTGCTTTGTATATATTTGATTGTATATTGTCTCCCCAATGAGATTGTAAGTTCCTTGATGACAGATTGTCTGACCTTTTTCTGTATCCCCACACTTAGCACAGTGCTTGACATGTAGTAGGTGCTTAATAAATGTTTATTAATTGATTGATTGAACTAGATCTTAACCCTAGACTGTTGATGCAGCATTAAGAGACAGAGACATCTCTTGATAATCCGCTGTTAAAGGGACAGGCAGTGCCCACATGTCAGTGGCCTTACAAGAGCTTTAATTTCAGGGTTTCTGATAGAGCCAGAGTAGGAAACAGGAGACATGCAATGCCTAGGTTTAGGCTGGCCTTCCAGGATTCTTGAGACTGCCAAGGTCTTCAAATAATTGAATGGGATGTGTCATGACTCCAGCAAGGAATTGAACTAACTCTTGGTAGGAGCTTGTAAAAAAAAAAAAAAGAGGAGACAAAGACTGGGCTATGGAAAGTACTTGCACGAGGGCAAGAGGAGATAGAGACAGACGCCAAGGAATGTGACATAGGGCAGAGTGACCCTATCTAGGATTGCATCAAGGCTGCAGAAAGGAAAAAAGTAACAGCCTTATCATGCACTTGCAAGGCTGTAGAAGCAAAAAGAGACTTCTCCAGGTACAAATTACTAATCCTCATGAACTGAGAATGGAGACACGGCTAAATAGAAGAAATAACCAAAATAATAGAGAAATACTATGACTTAAGTAAAAACTATAGTAATTTCATAATAAATGCAAGTAAAGTCTAAAAGCAATTAGCTCAGGCACAAGGACTCTAAGAGTAGATGGAATAAGTGAATAGAAAGATTAAAAAGTAAAATAAAAGCCCTTGAGAGAGAGGAAAATTGGAATGAGAGTAAATAATGTAGAATAGAAAGTATAAAACGTTACCCAAGTAGTAGGTGACTGCTTGAAAAATAGAATTGAACAAACAGAACTCAGTGATGAAATGAGAAAAGAAATGTTAGAACAAACAAAAAGGAATAAAATCATAAAAAGAATATTTAAGGTGTTTCTTGTCAAAAACAACTTACCTGGAAAACAGGTTGAGAAGAGATAGTTTAAAAAAGTGTACCCCCTGAAAAGCACAATAAAACAATAACGCCTCAATGCTATAATTTGAGAATTCAATCAAGATGTATGAGAACCAGAGAGCAAATTAAAAATGGAAAGAATATATTGGTCACCTCCTGAAATAAATGCCAAATAGGAAATACTCAAGAATGTCATAGCCCAAAATCAGTTTCCAATTTTAAAAATAATAATAATGCAAATAATCTTAAGAATTGAAGTGCCAGAGAACCACAGTCAGCATCACCAAAAAAAAAAAAAGAAAGAAAGGAAAGAAAAACAACCTCCATAACAACTACAATAAAAGAGAGCAAATCTTGGGTTTTGTTGTTGTTCAGTTGTGATCCCATTTGGGGTTTTCTTGTCAAAGATACTGGCGTGGTTTCCCATTTCCTTCTTCAGCTGATTTTATAGTTAAGGAACTGAGGCAAACAGGGTTAAATGACTTTTTCAGGCCCACATGGCTATGAAGTGTCTGAGGCTAAATTTGAATTAATGAAGATGAGTCTTCCTGATTCCAACCCCAGTGCTCTATCCACTGTACCACTTAGTTGCCCCAATCTTGGATTATGATATCCCCCATAGCAAAAGATAAAGGCTTACAATTTAGCCTGAAAAACTGAAGAGAAAAAAACAAATCTTTAGTAGAGTTTGGTTCTAGAAATACAATAAATCCAACATTTTTGTTTCTTTGTTTGTTTTTGGCTAGGCAATGGAGTTAAGTGACTTGCCCAGGATCACACGACTAGTGTCAAGTGTCTGAGGTAGGATTTGAATTCAGGTCCTCCTGACTCCAGGGCCAGTGCTTTATCCACTGTGCCACCTAGCTACCACCAAATATGTAAAAACAGACAGCTTGGGCCACGCACTGTCTACTTCCACAACCTGGCATGTGGGTGGGCAAGCCATTGCTCTTTTCCCCTCTACAATCTACATGATCTTGCTGCAGTTCTGGTTGGGGGTCACCTGGCCTTATGCCACATTCCCTGGCTTCTGTATCTGTCTCTTTTTGCCCAAATTCATTTACTGAATATAACCCCAACTTTGTCTCCTCTTTTTGGAAAAGACTTAAGAAGGAGGGTAGAGTTTTAGATTGAATAGTAGCAAGAAAAGCAATGTCATCTTCAGAAAGAGAATAGACATCAGGTTATCAAAGAGAGGGAAAGAAAGTATACGAACTAGCAGTTGGGTGTAGGCTTGGATCAGGTTATTTCAAATTCTAGTGCTAATAACTTTCCTTTTCTTTTTTTTCACTGAGTGGGAAAATATGAGGATATGATAAGATGAAAGCTACAATTAACGATCTTAATTCCTCTACCCCTCTCACCATATGTCACCTCTCCACCACCACAGCCACTTCACTAGATCACCTCTCAACTGGGTTACTGCAATAACTTTTATTATTTGGTCTCTCTCAATACCAATCCATCTTTCACACAACTGCCAAAGTGTATTTTCTAAAGCACTGATCAGACTATATACCCCTTATTCAATAAACTCCACTGGTTCCCAATTACATCTAGGATTAAATATAAATTCCTCAATTTTGCATTAAAATCTCTTTTATTTAAAGCCAGAACTTGGCTTCTCCTTACCTTTCTTTTCTACGTCCATTATTCTCCTCCACATACTCCACTGTCCATCCACAGTGACTTATTTGCAGTTACTTACATGCCATATGTCATCTCCCACCTCTGTGTTTTTGCACTGGCCATGCTTGGAATGCTTTCTCTCTCCATCTCTTTGCCTCTTGGAATCCTTGTTTTCTCTTTGTTCTTCCAAATGTACATGCTGACCCCATTAGAACATAAGCTCCTTGAGGGCACAGCCTGTTTAATTCTAGTCTTTGTTCCCATACTGCTTACTGCAGTGTCTGATACAAAGCAGATGTTTAAAAAATGCTTGTTAATCGATTGTTAATAGAACTTAATAATTTATCATTGGCCAAGGACAAGTTGATGGCAGGCTTAAGAACGAGCCATTCAATTGCTAACCCATTATATGGTATAAGATAAAAAAGCCCTGGCTTCTGAGTCAAGAGTCCTGGGTTTGCAAATCATTTCATTTCCCTGAGCCCCAGTCTCCTGATCTATAAAATGAGGGGATTGGAATATACAATTCTAAAAGTTACTTCTACCTCTACTAAAAATGTTTCTCTGCTAAATGATTACATCTCCATGATTTAAGACCCTTTCCAGCACAAAACAAACTTGCAGTGATCCCTGCCAACTCGAAAGTATGTTACCACTCTCTTAGTGTAGCATACATAAGGTCTAGAAGGGTTATTCTCCCAAGTCCCACTCTCACTGTTCTCCCCAGAGAACATCTGTTATGTCCCATCCTGGTCAGCTGAGAGGAGAACGTCCTTCTAATACTTCAGCTTGATGAGTTCTAACCAGTGAACTCCCTCCTCCTGCTGCCATGATTATCAGTTGGTATCAATTAATGATTCACACAATTTCATTTTATAAATGTATATTTACTAAGGTGCATAGTATGAACTAAATGTCCATACTTAGCTAGTGCTAAGGTGGTGTAGTATGCCCAGTTGGTACAAAATATCTCCCCCAATGTCTGAGACATTCTCCCATCAGTACTTATAGAGTCCAGGAGAAAGCGGGCTCAAGCTTAGAGAGCACATATTACAAAAGGGTAATTGACAGCTCCTGAAGTCCTTTTGACAGAGTCCTTCAGATGCCCCCCCTCAAATAAGGCATAGTTTTTTTCTGCTCAGAGCCTTGTAGAGTCTTGAATCTGCTTTTCATCATCACATCCAGTCTATCCTCAGGTCCCAATGTAGATTACACCACCAGATTCTGCTGTCTTAGGGATGCTGCTAGCTCATTGATGAAAATTCCAAATCTCATAATTTTCCAAAGTGTACAAGGTCCTCTTATGGTCAAAATTTTGACCTTGGTCTCCTTACCCCAAAGTGATTCCTTCTTATAGAGATGGCTGGAGATTTCCAACAACAGGCTGTTAGATATCTGAATCCTTGAATATTAACTTAGCTTTCTAATTTCCTTTCAATTCCAAATCTACAATTTTATGTTACCATGATTGCTAAGTAACCTTCTAGTTCTAAAGCCTATGACTTATTATGTTGCCTAGATCAGGCACCACAGAGCATGATTAACTTCCTCAACTAATCCAGACTTCCTCTTACATCTAGTTGAAATTCCCTGATTGAACAGAGATGCCCAGGCCTTGTTGGCATGTGATTCAGACCTCTGATCAATTGATTCAATTGAGTTATAATCTCAATTGAAAAAATTGGGAGAAGGGAGGAGTTAGCATCTTGTCAGTTACTTTAAATGGGGAGGAATGGTTTGACTGATTGGTTCACTTGTACCTCAACCCCTTACACTTGCACATTCCTCAGTGTCACCAGATTTATGTTTGAATGCAGATACCTCCCCAGGGGCATGGTGGACAAAAGAGAAGTCCACTTATATATACAAGGAGTATAAGTGTTCAAGGGAATATGGGGTAATGTTAATGTGCATACATTCTGTAAGGTATGCTACGTTTTCTTTCACTTTCCTACAGGAGTGGCATGCCAAAGCCAAACCCTTTCATCTTCATGGAAAAAAGAGGGAAAACTAAAAATAAATGGGCTTTAGAACTAAATGACATAGAGATCACAGTAACATAAAACCATGATCTTAAAGGTCATGGAGTCCAACACTCTCATTTTACAGATGAGAAAACTGAGGCCCAATGTCACACAGTAAATAAGTGATAGAGGCAGTATTTGACTTGGGTTCTTTGGTTCCAAAGCAAACAGTAATTCTGTCACCCCACAGGTGATCCCTTCATTTTATAGATGAGGAAAGAGGGGCTAAAGAACTTGCCCAACCTCAATTCATGCATTTTTTAAGCACTAACACTGTTCAAGGAACTATACCAGGAACTGGGGTTATAAAGACAAAAAGAAAAACAGCCCCTACCCTCAAGGAGTTTAAATGCTAATAGGGACATCCAAAGTATACACATATAAGTAAAAGAGATCTCTAATAACTGAGCCCAATAGGAAACATTTCAAGTATGAGGCACCTAAACCGAATTTTGAAGGAAGATAAGGATTCTACAGGTCAGAGCTGAAGAAAGAATGCATTCCAGGAACACCTTGTGCCAAGATACGGAGTGAGAGATGGAATGCCTAGTTCTACAAATAACAAATACATTGTTTTGGAGAGGATGCAGAGCACGTGAAGGAGACTTCAAAGAAATAACTTCAGAAAGGAAAGGGCTGGGGGGACCAGACTGTAAATGCCACTGAATGCCAAGATGAAGAATCACATAGTGTATGGAGTCTATTAGAGCTACTTTTGTTCAGACTTAGAGATTTCCACAGATAAAAACAAACTAATAAATAATGTTAAATACAGTAATTTTTGGCTTCCGCCTGGAGTCACTTACTTCATACAAAGGAAGATGCTTAACTTGAAACACTTTAATGGCTTACGTAAGGAAAGATATTAGCAGGCCGATAAAGACAATGTTATTTCAAGTTGGAGTCACTAGAGAAATTAGGATTCAACCTGTTCTCTGTAGGTCATCCTTAACTTAGCCAGAGGGGGCCTCCAAGCCATAAATGAGAAGTTTTTTCATGCTGCAGTACAAGAAGGAAAGAGATCAATGATCCAGCAAGGGGCACCCTCTAGACCCCATACTCAGCTTATGCCATATTCATTATTCTCTCTAAATTGGTATGGGCATGTTTGGTTCATGTTTCTTTCTTCCCCTCCTCCACAACAGGGCTATTCCATGATGCCTACAGGACCAGGCCTTTTTTTGTAGGTAGAAATATGATCTCTATAAAGAAGAGAAATCCGTAAGGCTGTTTCTCACCTCTGATGTCATAGACAGAGAAAATCCAGGAGGTTGCATGTAGCATAGAAGTTTCCATCATGGAAGGTTCCATGAATAAAAGATTACAGAAAAGAAAAGGGAGTGTTAGGCAGAGGGAGGGAGGAGCATCACAAGTCAGAGAAAACTTATCCCAATAATGGCTAAGCTCAAAGACTTAATCTCATGCAGGTAATTAATATTACCCTAACTCACACAAGTAGCATGTCCAAGAGATGAATCTGAGTTCTATGACTCTAAATCCTGTGCATTTTTCCCTTCCTCCTCTTCCAAGGTTCATCAAAAGTGCAGAAAAGCAAAAGTCAGGGTCAAAAAGTTTGTGGGTTAACCAATGAACCTTCATGGATTGTTGTAAGGAATATAACTAAGACACATACTTTTGTGAGTAGTAAATATAGTGACTTGAGCATCCTAAAAATTCAAATGGGAATTGGCTAAGCTTTTTGGAATATGTCTTTAATCCCTGCTACTGGGGGATGCATTCATTTCTTATTTCATTTACTCTTGCCAAAAAAATGCAATAATCATCAACATACATTCGTTAGATGTCTTGAGCACAGGAATTCTGAGCTGCAGAGCGGCTAAAGTCTATCAGCAACAATATAGTTAGTCCCCAGAAGTGGGGGGGGGGGGAGGAGCGCACTACCAGGCTGCTTGAGGAGTGGCAAATTGACCCAAGTCAGAAACAGAGAGACTCAAAGTTTCAATGCTGATCAGCAATGGAATCTGGTCCATGAGGAGCCATTGTGTTTCTAGGCTAGACAAAAAAAAAAAGGCATCCTAATCTCAACAAAAACAACAAAATTAATCAAATGGAACCAACTTAGGTATAGGTATTAGCCTGGCCAAACCTCATGCCAGGGAGGGAAAAGATTTTGAACAAAGAGGTCAGTACTGTAGAGAAGAAGAAGAAATAAATGCACAATGTGGAAACATTTGTACAAACTAAACAAAAGGGGGAGGGAGGAAAAAGAACCAAACCTAGGACTCTGAGAGCAAACCACAAAAGAGAAACATTTTTTACAGCAGCCCCAGGACACTTATTGGGACCTCATAAAAATAAAGTGAATCAGGGAAACTACACCCCATGCTAAGTGTCTCTTTCACTGTTTTACAGACTGGGGTAAGCTTTTATGAGCCATTGACATTCCCTTTGGACACCACTTCGGCAGTTCTAATGCTGCAGTCCCAAAGTCTTCAGCCAGAGATTTTAACTCTTGGCTGGAGTGTGACACAATTCCAAAATAGGATCTTTAATGACTTCATCCTTCTGGCAATGTCAGCCCTGTGTCTGACCACAAAGGGCACTTAGTGGGGCTGAGAGGAGTTTATGCATTGTAGGTGCTGTGTTGGCTACACCAGGCATGTGAGGTCTGCCTTTCTGGCAGGGTGACCCAGAGGGGGGTCCCACACTTTCTTTTCAATGAGGCACAGGGAAAATGAGCTGGGTGGATGTACAAAGTAGCAGATGATGTTTGTAACTGTCTTAGCTATGCAGCCAGTATCTGGAAACGAAGCTGGCATCTCAGTCACTGTCCTCCCCTCCATCTTAATTTACATAGCAAAAGCAGGAAGAGAATCTAGCTGCTGCTTCTCTAGATACATTCATTTACAATTTCATTCGTTCTTGTAAAAACATTTTATTAAACAATTAAGAAGCATTTATTAAATTCCAGATATGTGCCAGGCACTCTACTAGGTGGTAGAGATGCAAAAACAAAATGAAACAATCTCTGCTCTCAAGCAGTTTACATTCTTTTGGGGGGAAACAACATGTATATGGAAAAGAAGAAGATACACAGTAATTTTAGAGGATGGCTCAGAACAACTGGAGTGGGGGAAAGACAGACTTCTTGTAGGAACTGACAGTCATCTACACAGAGATGATAGCTGAAGCTCAAGTAGCGTGGTCCTGAACCACAGCTCCCTTCCTCTCTCACCATGACCCTCCTCCAATTCTACTCCCTGAGTGATCCCCATCAATCAATAATCAATCAACAAGCATTTATTAAGTTCCTCCTTTATGGCAAGCACCATGCCAAACATAACACTTTAAACAAAATTCAAACTGAAAGAAGTAGTACAAATTATACAGAAACTTTATGAAGGGATTCCCCCCCCCCGCAACAACCCTGTGAATTGTATAGTAACAGAAAAATTATTTTCCCCATTTTTACAGATTAGGACCTAGCCTAAAGCCCAGAGAGGTTAATTGATTTGTCCAAGGCCACAAAACCCCCAAATGTTGGATCTGGGATTTGAACTCATATCTTCTGAGTCTTTGTGCAATACTCTCTTCAGCAATCCCTGCTGCCTTTATATATGTACTATCTAAATATTGTAAATAGATGGATACAGAGACAGATATGGATATATTTTTAAAACTTTCCTTCTTTATACAATGCCATCTGTACAATAATCATTTTTCCATGTAGAACATTAAGGCCTGCATAGTACTTTCCTTTCAACAATCCTGTTAGTTAAAAGATTATTATTTCCATATATCAGCTTAGAACACTGAGACTTAAAGAGATTAGGTGATGTTCCCACAGCTGGCAAATATTATAACAGGGACTCCAATCAGTCACCAGGGACAGCTTTTTCATCTCATCAATCTACCTGTCTGTCTCTTTTATGTATTTATTTTGCATTGTCTACATATGACTGAGCTCCTAAAGAGTAGAAGTGATGCCTCTATAACTTCCTCTGTCTAGCGCCACATTTGAATTAATATTTGATAGTTATTTCTAACTTATTTGATAATATGAAATGGTAGATCTGCCTGTAATTAGAGCTCTACATAGAAGATTCTTTAAACATAGCAAATGTTATGATGGCATTGGAAATAACGTCGCTTACATCATGGACCTGGCACTTCTGTTACTGCTCCTAAAATATACATATATACATAAACATGTGTGTGTGTGTGTGTATGTGTGTGTGTTCATCAAGAGACCTAAGCTGAACTTTCTCTGTATAGGAGACAGGGCCCATCTTATGTCAGTCTCTTTGGTAGTTCAGATTTGATAGTGGAACAAAATGGAACACTCATAAGTCTTTTAATAGTTAACAAGAA
This sequence comes from Phascolarctos cinereus, assembly GCF_003287225.1. Lineage (NCBI taxonomy): Eukaryota > Metazoa > Chordata > Mammalia > Diprotodontia > Phascolarctidae > Phascolarctos > Phascolarctos cinereus. The sequence continues at coordinate 282,588,075 of NW_027555958.1, forward strand.
GAAATTGACTTAGCTAGAAAAGGGGAAAGACATTTAACAAGAATAAGCATTGAGGACACTTCAGATTGATTCAATAGAATGAAGTTCCCTTGCCTGAGTTGCCCATTGTGATCCACTAGCCAAGTGTCAGAATATTCTTGAAGCTCCTTGTGACTACTTAGTATTCAAGTCATGAGGAAGTGATGTCAGCATTTTGGTTTTTGTCTCCTGAGCCAATCAAATTTCAATACCTTTTAAGGAAAAAACTAAGCTAACTTTCATGGGGAAAGGGGTTAGGATATTGATCCTACCACACACTGACATTGCCCATATTTCATGAATTTAGATATTTTGTATTATAAAGAATTTTAAAGATTATATTGTTTTATGATTTTATATCTTTATCAATCACTCTCCAGTGCTGCTTCTATTAGGATTATTATTTTAGCCATGAACAGTCCCCTAAGACCTTGACACTAACAGACTAACAGGTGGACTGTGTTAAGAGCCAAATCACTTCTTTCTTTTCTTTTCTTTTCTTTTCTTTTCTTTTCTTTTCTTTTCTTTTCTTTTCTTTTCTTTTCTTTTCTTTTCTTTTCTTTTCTTTTCTTTTCTCTTCTTTTCTCTTCTTTTCTCTTCTTTTCTTTTTTTTCTTTCTTTCTTTCTTTCCTTCTTTCTTTCTTTCTTTCTTTCTTTCTTTCTTTCTTTCTTTCTTTCTTTCTTTCTTTTCCTTCTCCTTCTCCTTCTCCTCCTCCTCCTTCTTCTTCTACCTAAAACAAACTGGTTTTTCTTTAAATGTGTGAGGAAGTAATTCTCAGGATCATCATTAATTCAATTTCCTTGCATCCTGACCTATAAAAGACCCAGCCTATGGGAAGCTTATATTAGGTATTTTCACCAAATGCCCTAAAGAATCACCTTTCTGACTACAGTGGTAGGTGGTCATAGTAAATGTAGAGGTACAAGAAAATAGCATTTTATTTGAGTCTATGTTGTTTTAAATCACTCTATGCAAGTAATTTTTATTGCATTTTATAGTCCACAAGTATCTCATTGTGTTCTAACCCTGAGCTTGAATCACAGAATTGGCTTAAGTTAAATTGGGTCTAGAACATGTTAGCAGTTAGTAAATCTGAGAAATTCTTTACCAAAAAATAAAAGAAAAAAAAAGAAAGAAAGAGAGTGAAAAAAGAGAGAAAGAAGTCAGAATGTTATGCATTGGGGACAGTTAGTAAACAATTGGAGATAATAATGAAAAGGTAGACAAGAATGATTATAACAGACTTTGAATAACAGACTGATGTTTTTTTAAAAAAATATTACGGTAACAATAGGGAGCCAATGAAGACTTTTGAGTAGAGGAGTGCAATGGTTGGATACGTTTCTGGAATATCAATTTGGCTACAATGTGAAAAGTGAATTGAAGAAGGAAAAGATTGGAACCAATAGTCACAGCGTGTCATATATTAAGATGTCAAAGGTATTCCACTCCTCTAGTTCCCCCTCTTTCTGTTGGAGAACAGAAATTAAAAATTTAACAATATTTTAAATATCATTCAGACTGATTTTTAAAGATGCTAAACATGTATGTGTCCACATGTGTGTGCATACAAATGCACATTATTAAATTTCATAAATAACCACTGTTCTTTTATTTTTAAGAGTCAGAAAATATCCTAATATGAACCTAAGACCTGTGCCAGGGTGTGGATGTCTAAGGCTTTTGTGCCCTTTCAGTTTTGGATAAATGAATAATGACATTTCCCAATGGTTTCACCAGGTTGCCCAAGTTGTATGCCTCGAACAGTTTTACAGTAGGAATGTATGGAACCATGGGAACCTACCCAGAAGTGTGGGAGGCAGATACACTCTGCCCTACATGGCTCCTCTAACTTTCAGACACAGGAGGTGCCAGCACCAACTCAGCTAGTGACTCAGTCTTTCCTGGCAGTGTGGGCACTAATGGTTCCAGAAGGTTAAACTTGGGCCACCCAGTCCTGGGATTTAGATGAGCAATATACAGGGGTCTGGGATGGAAGGAAAGGGAGGCAGGATACTCAAGGTATCTTGAGTGAAGTCCAAAAACATCTCGATCCCAGATGTTGTAGAGAACAGACAAGCACAAGGCCTGGTGCTACTACTGAGCATTTCCCAAACAGCCCTTAGACAATCAGCCAAACAGCTGACAAAAAAACCTTCCCCTGCTGCACAGGAGTCTTATTACACCAAAGAGCCATGAGACCACACTTAAGGAGCTGAAGCCCCCCAAAAGCAGCTAAAAAGCCTGCAAATGCTGAATCCCCAAGGCTCCTCTCTGTTCAGCTGCAGTGTCTTCCTTTCTGAAGTTTGTGGTATGGTCATCTGCTTTACAATTTATAAAAATTTAAAGATAACATTTGTAATAAGATTTTTAAAATTTGTATGTGGGTGTCTTGTTTCTTTTAATGCTTCCTCTATCTGGTATATTTCATGGTTTGTAAGCAGAAAGTAAAAGTTAGGCATATGGTCTTGTCCAAACAGCTGCATTTTATTTCATTAAAAAGCAGATTTGAATTTTGTGGATGAGTATATTAAAGGGACATTAGATATATCTGGTGTTCTCAGTATTCCATGGCTAAAGTAAGTCACACCAAACTGCTAACTTGCCATTTTGAGTCACCGTTAGTAGCCTAGCAGCAGCTGCCAAAGGTAAAATCAAGGTACCTGGAAGGAATATAAAAGCTTTTTCTAGGCTTTTTCCTGTAGTTCCAGCCTCTGATAGGAATATTTCAGGAGCACAAACAATATCTTTCAAATGCATCATTATTTGAACAATAAGTTCCTTCTTTTCCATTTAGCTTTAATTTTATTACATGAAAATCTGGTATCATTTTTATTCCATGAAGAGGAAAATTAAGCATCCCTTCCTCCATCCAACGAAAACAATTCAATAAGGTGGCTACATCTCGGAATCTCTGTTCACCTCCTACCTCTTTTATCAGCTCCAGTTCCACAGGCGTTCTGGCATCAAATCTAATTTGAGTCTCAAATTAGGCAAACTTAGAGTTTGAGCCAGGTGTGCAAGTCTATGGTCCTATTGAAGGTTTCATATATGATTGTTGCTGCTAGTTTATTGCTCATTGGTGTGCAACAGAACCCATAAAGAGAACAAAGCTGCCACATTGTGGATCAAGTTGCAAAGAAATGTATTGGTATTTTCTCTGATAACTAAGTCACAAGGTACAAAGGGTGGGGGCATAGGCAGAGTAACAACTAGGGTAGTGCTATGGGGGTATGAGATCATCTAGTCCATCAAGGCTATCTTAGGCTATACTGCTATCAAGCCATGCCAGGGAAATAAATTCTCTTTTTATAAAACTCATAAGAAAAGATCCTACAAACAAGATATGCAGTGTACAAAGGGTGATAAAAAGGAAAAAGCTCAATATCCAGGGATATAACATATTATATTATTGTATATCATTATAAATATACTATATATAATGAATATAATACAGAAATCATTAACATATACATGTTATTATATTATATGTAATTATCATATGTTATGCTATATATGGTATATTATATATTATGTATGTCATATGTATGAGTATGTCATACATACATAATACACTTCCATTTTGCCACTAACTTGCTCTGTGATCTTGGGGGCAAAACTTTTAACTTCCCTATGCTTGGTTTCCTCATCTGCATAATGTGGAGAGAAGATATTCTTTCATTCCCTTTCTACAACTCTTTTTCCAGAAGCTTCTTTTTAAACTTTTCCAACATCTTTTGGTATACATTGCTGAGTTGACAAAGTTAATTCATAACTGGGGTGAACTTCATAAAGGAAATGGAAAGGCTTTTGTAGGAAGTGATCAATTGGAGTTTCCATACCAACTTGACCTTAAATCATAAGCAACATCAAAAGTTGAGTGTTCATTTAGGATAATGGCAACCTAATACGTGAAGTGGTCATGCCCCAATGTATATCCTGACCAATAGATTTCTTAGACAGGAGAAAGACATGCACTTAATCCTAAAGTCATTTCACTTAGGGCTAATCAGTGAGTCAGGGGAAAGATCGAGTCTCTTGGGATGTTGTAGATAATCAAAAACTACTTTCATCTTTTTGAGTATCTAAAAGTCAAATCCCGGTTAAGACAGAAGTGTGATATTTGAAAACCAATAGACTTCCTGAACCTTCAGCATGAGATTAATGCCAGATTGTTTGCCAGTGTTTCTGGTCAGTTTTTGTCCAAGTCCTTATCTCAGTAGCTGCAGTTCTTAGATTTATTAAGCATTATGCTACTCTGTATTGCTTCTGGGTCCTTTGTTCCCAATCTGTCCCATTGATCAAAAGCAGTAGCAAATTGTTCTGATGATTATTGATTTGCAGTATAGCTTGAGATCTAGTACTGCTAGGCTTTTCCTTCCCAATTTTCCCATGATGTCCCATGAGATTCTTGATCTGTTCCTCCAAACGTATTGTATTATGATTTCCTTTTCAGTTGTTTTTCAGTCATGTCTGACTCTTTGTGACCACATTTGGGGTTTTCTAAGGAAAAGATACTGAAGTAGTTTGCCATTTCCCTTCTCCAGCTCATTTTACAGATGAGGAATTAAAGCAAACAGGGTTAAGGGCAAGTGCTCAGGGTGTAAGTGTCTGCAGTCAGATTTGAACTTGTGAAAAAGAATCTTCCTGATGTCAGCCCTACAAGCTATCCACTCTGTCACCTAGCTAGCCTATGATTTCCTAGTTCTATAACATATCTGTTTTGTAGTTTTATTGATATGGCACTAAATAAGTAAATTAATTTTATTATTTTTTTCATTTGTATTGCATCAGTGTAGGCCAACTATGAACAGTGAATATCTCTCCAATTATTTAGATATATCTTTACTTCTGTGAGGAGGGCTTTTTCTATTTTTTTAAATTAGTTTTTAAACATTTTTTCTTTTGAATTCCAAATTCTTTTTTTTCCTCTCTCCAGCCCTTCCCCTGCCTATTGAGAAGCCAAGAAATATGATAATCATTATACATGTAAAATCATGTAAAACAAATTTTCCTATTAGCCATGTTTGGGGGGAAAAAAGCAAGAAAAATGAAGTGAAAAGAAACGTGCTTCAATCTGCACTCAGAATTTATCAGTTTTCTCTCTGGGAGGTTAACAGTATTTTTCATCATGAGTCCTTTGGAATCTTTGTAGAGCATTATATTGATAAGAGTAGCTAAGTTTTTCATAGTTGAACATCATTGAAATGTTGCTATTACTGTGAATAATGTTCTCCTGGTTCTGCTCTCTCCACTTTTTACCAGTTCATATAAGTCTTTCCAGGTTTTTCTGAAACCATATAGCTACTTTTATATAGCTACTGTTTATTGTATTAAATAAAAACCAATTTATTCTCCTGCTTTTTAATGTTTATTTTGAAAGAAATGGATGTTGGTTTTTGCCAGTTATCCTTCCTTTTGTATATGAAGGTCTTTCTCCTGAGCACAAGCAGAATTTGTTTCTGAATTGAAGTGTTACATTTAACCACTATGTGTCATGGAATTTACAGCCTTGGGTATTTATTTTTCTGCAGGCAATCTGTGCATTTTTTCCATTGGAATTTCATTTTCTGTGTTCAAAAGTTCTGGGCAGCTCTTTCTTATTTCCTTCATTATATTAAGTTTTTTTTGTTTTTGTTTTTGTCTTGTGATGCTCTTCTAGAGACCTATGATCCTTGGGTTGTCTCTATTCAACCTGTCTTCAAGATGAATATGTTTTATTTTCTAATATTATAGTCCACAGGCTTGTGTGCTTCTCTCTTTGGTTACAATTGATATCAATTAGTCAGCTATATTTAATTAGCTTTCTGAAATGAGTATTTATTACAGTGGCATAGTTAGTACAGAATATTCCCTTCCTGCCAATGTCTGTGAGAGGTGCTCTCTCACAAATACACATAGAGTCCAGGGGAAGTGGATTCAACCTTAGAGAATACATGTTGCAACTGAAGAATTCACAGCTAGGTAAGCTCACCATTGCTGGATGTCTCTTTCTCTCATTCTTAAGGTGCCCATGAAGTCCCCTTTAGATATGGTGCAGCTTTTTTCATGGGCTCCTTACAGAGTCTTAATGTCTATACAATCTCAGTGTGTCTAGTTTGTCTTTGCATCCTGACGCAGTCACTGAATCAGATGTTTGAAGGATGGCTTCTAAGACTAGGGCACTGATGAAAAATTCCAAATCTTCTGGATCTCTGAAATTCACAATGTCATTCTCTGGTCAAGATGAGGATGGGTAGGAGAGCTGGACCTAGATTAGCTTTTTCCAAAGAGTTGCTTCCCAGATTCCTCCCAGGGAATTCATCTCTCCTCCCTTCTTTCCAGTTTTAACACCCTCTTGCCACCCTTCTCCAATCAAAGACACTTCCCCACAGCAACAATAAGTAATAATCTCCATGCTTCCTTCTCTCTTACAGGCTGTACAAATAGGAGCTACACTAAGGTCTTTCTAGTGGAATAAAAAGAATTCGAGACCTCACATATCATAGACTAAGTTCTTCCCACTCTGGAGTCCATCCTCTAATCTACAATACTAAATAATTCCCCTTCCAACTCAGCTGAAATTATTTAAAATATTTCTCATTTTATTTTCACATCATGAATCATAAAGTTTATTTAAGGATCATTTCATGCTATTTACCTTGGCCGATGTTTATTCTGAGCACCAAAATTGCAAGTTATGGTTCTGAACAGATAAATAAAACAAAAATTATCATTTTTTCCATAACTCGACAGCTCAGAAACTTGATTCTAGGACCATGTACATTTCTTGAATTATGAGGAATTAAGAAGGGGTCCTAGAGTGCTACTGTTTTCAAGTCAAACTCCCCTAGCAATTAGCAAGGCATCACTTGAGAAGCAGGAAACAATTTCTGGTCTGTCCTGCTTTCCAAAGTCAGAACTACAAATTAAATTTCAAAGAGAAGATTTGATTTAGAAGAACCAGGAAGAGGAGGAAGGGGTCAGGAAAGATGACTCCCTACAGTTAGGAATGTTCAAACTTGGGAAATCCTGACACACTTCTGAAACCAATCTAAGATTTTAAATTTGAATAGCCAACATACTTAGCTGGTGTCAGATAGCATTGTAACTATTTCATCCCAAGGGCTCAAAGGTATGCAAAGACATTTCCACATAATATGTAAATTACAAAGATAAATAGTAAGAGTTGGAGGAAAAGATTAGTTTAATTATCAAACCTGTTGATGATATCTCCTCATTATTCTGTGGATATATGAAATTCTGTGAGTATCTGAAAATTCAGTAGGAATTTTCAGTCTCATTGAAAAATAAATCTAAAGCCCTGAACAGGAATGAGCACTAAACTACAACCTATATTAATCTCAGCTTTCCCTGGAAGTTTCTCATCTGGAGGCCTCTGGGCTTCAGGAAACACTATAGGGCATTTTCACAGCTCTATCCATTATACAAAGAGAGGGCAAGTGAAAGCAAGACTTGCCACAGGGAACCTAGGTATCAATGCAGCCAAATAAATTAACCACAGCTTTTCTTTTTTTTTTTTTTCCCGCTTTTAGTTTTGGTGAGGCAGTTGGGGTTAAGTGACTTGCCCAGAGTCACACAGCTAGTGAGTGTTATGTGTCTGAGGCTGAATTTGAACTCAGGTCCTACTAACTCTAAGACCAGTGCTCTATCCACTATGCCACTTAGCTGCTGCAACCATAGCTTTTCATTCTGTGAAAAGCCTTTGGGTGTTGTTGGGCAATAAAATATAAAGATGTCTCAGTCTTTACTTTCATAGACCTTCACGGTTGCCTCTGGAATACAGTCAAAATCTTGATGGCAAGTAAAAAAAAAAAATGGAATTCATTGTTTAGTCTACATAGCATCAAACATTTATGTATTTAGACACACCCAGATGCTTGACTGATTTTTTTCCACTTTTGATCCAGATGTGCTATGTCATATAGGCAAAGCCTAGGTATAGTATAAGAGATAGGGACAGGATCCAAGCACAAGAAAATAACAGAGAATCATAAAGTCTTTAGAACTGGAAAAGAACCTGAAGATTGTTGTAAATATAGTCCAATTCTTGACTAAGAAAGAAGATAGGAAAGCAATGCTTTTATGGATTCTTGGTCTCTTCAATATAGTTACTCCTTCCAATGATGTAAATTGTCACCAACTCAGGTATCTCTTCCTATATGACTCTTGTCCACATTCTCCCATAAATCTTCTACTATTGGTCTGTCAGATGTCCTGGGGGACAATGAGATGGCAGGATGGCTTTCCTCTAGAGCTTTGACATTAATGAATATCAGTGCTGCACACAGATTCTAAAATTCCCCTGAGGAGTCATTGTACAAGCTTTAGTTGAAGCCACAAAATAATGGGGAACTCAATAATTCCTAAGTTTGGAAGGTCTTTATGAGGTCACTGGATGCTGATTGCAACTAAGGCAGGATAGCTTCATTACCCTTGCTGGTACTGGGAGAAAATGGAGTCCATTCCATAGCTAATAACTTTTTAAAGTCTAGGCTTGAGTAAACCAATTCAATTTTACAACAGCTCTGATTATTAGGAAGATTGTCTTTATATCAAGTTTTCAGAGTCTGACTCTGCAATGTCACTGCTTTCTTCTAGCTTAATCTTCTAAAGTTAAGCAGAACCAGACAAATTCCTCTTTCATACGATATCTCCAAAAATATTTGAAGATAATTTAGTCAGTATCCCATTTTTATCTGAGCATCTAGATGACACAGTGGATAGACCACTGGGCCTAAAGTCATGAAAACTCATCTTTGTGAATTTAAATCCAACCTCAGACACTTACTAGCTGTGTGACTCTGGGCAAGTCACTTAACCCCATTTGCCTAATTTCCCCATCTGTAAAATGAGCTGGAGAAGGAAATGACAAACCAGTCCAGTATCTCTGCCAAAAAAATCATAAAACGGGTCACGAAGACTTGGATACGACTGAAAAATGATTAAATAACAACAATTCCATCTTATCTACTTACCAAGTATGTGATCCTGTAAAAAAAATTACTTCTCTCTCAGACTCAGTTTCATCTGTAAAAATGGGCACAATAATAGTACCTACCTCACAGGATTTTTAGGAGGATAAAGGAAATAAAATATATAAAGCAGTTTGTAAATCTCAAAAATGCCATGTAAATGTTAGTTATGACTATAAATATTTCTTCACTATTTTCTTCCCTCCTTCAGGCTAAATATCTCAGCTCTTTCAACCTGTCTTATATAGACATATGTACCTACATGTATATTTATATGGTCTGTAGGTATATGATATGCATGTGCTTGCATGTATACATACATGCATACATGTGTTGCAGTGCACACATCATGTGCATGTATGTTGTATATGTATATCTGAATGCATACATGTAAATATGTAGATGCATTGTGTACATACATATGTCTATATTTGGCATAGTTTTTACCTCCCCTCACTCTCCTCTGTTTCCTCCAGCTTGTCAATGCTCTTCCTAAACTTCCCTAACTGAATATAATAGTCCAGGTGTGGTCTGACTGGGGAGACTGCCATGGTACTTTCTGTTTCCTCTTTCTAGTCATTGAACCTCTATTAACACTCCCTACGATAGTCTTTGTTTTCACTGGGCTGCCCTGTTCGAAGGGGAGACTCATAAAAATCTTGCAATTCACTAAAACCCTTTTTCACATGATTCATTGTCTAGCCCCACCTACTCTATCCAATGCCTTAGCAGCTGAGGCTCTTAGAAACATAGAGTTGTCCCATTGCTCCAAGTTGCCAAGACGTTTGGAGGATCCTTATGCTGTCTTCTGGTGTATTAACTCTCCTTCCCCTTTCTTTGGAATTAGATCCCATGTTGACAAGCACGCCATCATCTATCTTCCTCCAACTCACTGAAAAAATGTTGAACATCCAAACCTAACAAAACTGATACAAAAATTAAATCAATTTAAGGACAATTCTAATCAAAAGGTACTATGACCATAACTGGACTAGAGCATAGTTTACAGTTTGTGGAGAGATCTGCAAATAAATGATTGAGCACGGGTTAAGTGGAGGTGGGGGAAAGTGTGCATCTGAGACTGTATCAATCTGATCATCTCTTCCATAATGGTTGAGTGGACCTCTGGGATGAAATCAAAAGCTCTTTGCAATTCTTGAAGCTTTTACTGAGTGGAACTTACCAATCACAAGACCTTTTTTTTTTCTTAAGAAAATTCCTCTAGCATCCATGAATGGTTAGTCCCTTACTGCGTGCTGGACTTTGAGTATGCACCTGCTGATGCCAAAGGAAACCTTCCTCTCTTTTCAGGTTTCCTCAGCCTCAGTTGCAGAGCACATCTGATTCCCAGAATAATGTCAAGTTGCAGCCAAGTCCGCCAGTAAACTCGTGTACGCTGATGTTAACATCAGGTTTTTATTAAACATTTGCATTAAGGAACCACACTGGAAGATTAAATTGTTTGCATACGTCCTGGAGACAGAGTAAATGGCTCCACTTCCCCGCCCTGACAATTGCAGGGAGAAGTCACTGAATAATAAATCAGACAGATACTTACAAATCAGAAGGGCCCTGGGAGTCCAGCTCAAGGCCCTCATTTACACTCTAAACTCTCTGGCAACATCATACAGCCATAGTTTGCCATGAGTGATGGTCTGTGCAGCTTCTGGGCCAGTGATCCACCACAGAGACACAGAACAATTTATGACACCGATTAAAATGATTTGCACCGACGGAAGGGGCCTTCCTCCAAATACACACCAGCATTTATGGGTCTTTCCAGCACTGCCTCTTATGGCACCCACAAAATTACTTACTTTTTCATTAATCTGATGCCAAATAGGGCCTACAAGAACTGGAGATCGGAAGTTTTGCTTTGTTTTTCCTAGAGTATAACAAATATTCTGATATTTCTTCTGCAACATTTGCTCCCTGCAGCTTCATTGCTCTGCAGGAGACTAGGTTTGAGGATGGGGAGGAAAGTAGGGGTGAGCGGGTGCCAACTTTCAACTCTGCAAAATATTGTTGCCATCTGCTTTGAAACCTGTGCAGGGCCCAGGAATGCAAGTAAGCTACCAGGGGAACTCTGGTGTTTGCTCTTTCTCCTTTGCCAGCTCTCCCCACTCCCATTACGCACTGGAGTCTAGGGCCACTCTAGCAAGTGAATGGCCTGCAGAACAAATGTTTTGGAAAAAAAAAAGAAACAACACTGCGGCTCCAAATGAAATGGTTCTAGAAGAGGGATGCTGTTTAAGCAGATGATTCATTAAGTCTGGTCTGAGTGTCAGATGTTCAAGCATTCTATGCTATTGCCTCCAATTTAAATCATTTTTAAAGAAGTGCTGGAAAAGGTGCTGAAAGGTTCCTCACTCTGTTCCCTCTTCAGAAAAACACAGCCTGCTTGTGCACTGTGGTAAAACTTTGCATTTTGGCTAGACACCCCGTGCAAGGCTATGCTGAAACTTTTTTTTTTTTTGTAAAACTTTGAACGGGTGAGGCAGGCAGAAAGAATAGTGTTTCCTCTGGCCAAAGATAACCACCACTACTAACACCCCAGTCTGTGGAATAAGGAAAGAGCGGCCTGGGGAAATAACCTCCTCAGAAAAGGAAAAGTCATGCCCACCCTGGCTTGAAATGATTTCTCTACTCTAGGCTCAGAGGGTGCTTACTTCCCTGACAACGGCTATTGTCTTGGAGAATTCCTTTCAGATCCTGATGGAAAAAAGGAACTGCAGAGCATGGTTTATCATCACCTGTTACCAGAAAGACTAATGCAGTTGCCTCGCTTCTACTGCTGTCAGCATCCTGGGACCTCACATGGGCTCCCTCAGCCAATAAGGGCTCTCTAAGCTCCAGAACATCTACCAGAAATGGGGATATTACTTTTCCTCAGCTTCCTCGATACCACTACTAGATTTGTTCCCTGAAGATATCTTTACAAAGCCTTTTCCTCAAAGAGATCAAAGAAAGAAAAAAAGGACCCCTAACTATAGAAAGAATTATAGGAACTCTTTTTATGTTAGCCAAGAGCTAGAAATAAAGGGAGTGTCCAGCAACTGGGGAATGAATGGCTGAACAAATGATGGTATATAAATGTCATTAAATGCTATCATATTTCATTCCCTAGTTAAAGGAATGGTTGTAGAGAAATCTTGGTAGACTTGTATAAACCAGTGCAGAGAAAAGTGAGCATAACCTGGAAAACAATTTATGCAGCAACAATAGCATTATAAAAATAAACAACATTGATAGACTTAAGAACTCTGATCAGGGCAAAGACTAATCATGATTATAGAAGATCAATGATGAAGCATTTTACTCACCTCCTGACAGAGAGATGAAAGACTCAAGATGCAGAATAAGATGCATTTTTAGATATGATCAATGCCACAAATTTTTTTCTAATCATGAATATTTGGCACAAAGGTTTTGCTTTTCTTTTTTTTTTCTTCAGTGTGAGAGAAGGAAGTGGAAAAGGGAGAAAATATTTTTTTCCTAATTGAAAAATAGTCAATAAACATTCATTAAGAACCTGCTACATGTCAAGCAAGACACCTAAGTGTTGGGGATATGAAAAAAAAAAGGCAAACGAGTATACAAAAAGTGAATGGTCCCTTCTTAAGGAGCTCACAGTCTAATGTGAAGACAGCAAGCAAATATTTACAAAATAAAATAAAATTAGGGGAATGGACTTAATGACCTCTAAGGTCCTTTCCCGTTCTAAATCTATGAGCATATGATTACTCCTCAGATAGAGAGGGAGACCTAAAGTTCAGGAAAGATAGTGGGCCCAGAAGGATTAGAAATCAGGACAACAACCAGTTCTTTGTTTTGTCCCATAGGAATAGAGAGTAGGCCCTGGAGAAGCACAAAATGGGTAATGCTCTGGAGTATATGTCTAAAAAACTAATAGTCCATCTCCTTCAGTGACTGGTGTTCAAGGCCACCAGAATCAGGCTGGTTTGGGAAATAGTGGAAAGACTGAGATATTTGGATTTCCAACATTTTGTTGTGAATGAAGGTTTGACATTCAAAGCCCTTCCTAATGTAACCTCCTCCTACTGTTTCAGTCTTCTTACACTTTACTCCCCAAAACGTACTCTTTAATCCAGTGACACTGGCCTTCTGGATCTTTCACAAACAAGACACTCCATGTCTTGGCTCCAGGCATGTTCTCTGGCTGTCTTCCATGTTGGGAACTTCCTCCTTTGTTTTGCCAATTGATTTCCCTAGCTAACTTTAAGTCGCAACTAAAATCCCTTCTTTTCTTTTACTGGAAGCTTTCCCCAACCCTTCTTAATTGTAGTGCCTTCCTCTGTTCTTCACTCAGTCTCCTTTATCCATGACACTCCTCAGTTCCTCCAGAATAACAGTGACAGAGAATCTAAAAATTCTGTTGCCTTTTAAATATAACGGTAACACTGTCTATATTCTGTAAGCTCTGTGACGGAGGATGTTGAAACTAATGTTTCATCATTCTTTAGCATTTGGCATCATTAACCATCACCTTCTCCTTAATAATCTTTCCTTCGTTAAATTCTGTGACATTAGACTTTTCTGATTCTCACTTGACCTCTCTGACTGTTCCTTTTCTGTCTCCTTCTCTGGATAGCTTTCTTGCTGGCCTTTATCTTTAGATGTGACCCCAAAGCATTTTTGGACCTCTTCTCTTCTCTTATTATGCTCTACCTCAAGGACTTCATCTATTCAATTGCATTTAATTCAATTCATCAAACACTTATAGAGTACTCATGGGCAAGGTACTGCTCTAGGAATTGAAATAAAAAGACGAAAGAAAAAGACTCTTTGCCCTCAGAAAACTTATAATCAGTAGAGAGATGGAGCATGTGTACAAATAAATAAATAAAAATCTATATGCAAAGTAAAATACAGTGATTTCAGGAGATTGAACAGAAATAACAGAGGGGGTGGTTTTCATATAGTGGGTGGCATCTGAACTGTGCTTTGAAGGAAACTAGGGATTCTGTGAGGCAGAGGTGAGGAAGAATTGCATTTTGGACTTGCAGGATCACTTGTACAAAGATATAGAGGAAGAGCATGGAGCACAATATTCAGGAAATAGAGATTATGTGATACATAGTTATATAGGACTGGGAAGGTAGGAAGAAGACAAATTGTTCAAGGCTTTGATTCTAGGCTAAGGGTTTTATATTTTATCCTTGAGTCAGTAGGAAGCCACTGAAATTTCTGAATAGGAGATTTCATGATTACATTATAGGAATGTCAATTTGTCATTTGGGTGGAGGATGGATTGAAAATGGAAAAGACTAAAGGCAGAGAAATCAATTAGGAAGCTAATTCAAAATTCTAGGCAAAAGGAAATGAAAACTTCAACTATGGCAGAGGCTCTTTGAGTGAACAGAAGAAGATGGGTAAGAAAGATGTTGTTGATATAGGATTGACAAGATCTGGAAACTGATTTCATATGGGTGTCAAGGGTGGGATTCCAAGGTGTAGATAATGGTAGTTCCACTAACAGAATTAGGGAAGTTTGGAAGAGGGGTAAGTATAGGGGAAAAACATATTACTGCAACCATACCCTCTATATGAATCCTTGTAGACCATCTGTGAATAGTTTCTACTATCCCATTCATCAGACTAGCAATTTCAATTGCTTACTAGGTAGCTCCAATTAGATATCTTGCTAGCTCCTCAGCTTAAAAATGTCCAAAACTCAGCATCTTCCCCAAAATTGCTTCTTCCTCCTTCCTTTCCTATCAGAATGAATAGCATCACTATTTTCCCATTTACTCATGCTCAAAAACTTAGAGTCATTTCTGAACCCTTTCTTTCCTACACCCCCCAATATCCTAAGCCCTGTCTATTCTCCTTCCATGATGTCAATCCCATCTTCCTTTTTACCTTTTCCATTGCCAGCATACTTGCCTAGATAATTGCAATAGACTGATCTATCATAGTTTACTCAGGTTTAGTCTTAATACTATCCCATCCAGTCTTGACATAAGTGTCAAAATAGTTCTCCTAATACACAGATCTGACCACATTACCTCTCTGACTTAAACCTTAAATGACTCCCTATTGGATTCTAAATAAAGTTACAGAGTAACAGAATGTTAGCACTAGAAAGGACCTTAGATTGTAATTACAGAACCAATTAAATATCAGATCCAGTATTCATATTGAGGCCTTCTTATTGCAAGTTCAATATTTTTCCAAAGTTCACTGGAACATTTAAGGTTCTTCCCAATCCAGCACCAATGTATCTTTTCAATTTGTATCATTTATCAACAGGCTGCATTTTAGATGTTTCTACCATGTCCCCAGAACCTTTCTATTCTGGAAGATCACTTCAGCCCTAGAATTCACACTTCGTAAGTACTCTCTAGATGATTCTTTCCAGAACCTCCATTTAAGGAGGGTGCCAAGCAGACTTACCTTACTCCCCATCCCACTCTCTTTCATCTATTTTAATACATTATCTTCCCCCATTAGAATGTAAGCTCTGAATTTTCACAGGACTTCGTGCCTGTTCTTTGTATTTATCATTCTATTTTGTATAAAATGTAATTGTATACATCTTACCTACCCTGTTAGATCATAAGCTCATCAGCAGAAAAGATCCTTAGCCAATGATCTGTCATCATTTCTTATAGTACAGTAAATTCTGTCACAAATATATACTACAACTTGTTCAGCTATTCCCCTCTTGGAGGGCATCCCCTCAATGTCCGATTCTTTGACACCACAAAAAGAGCTGCTTTAGATATATTTGTACACATAAGGTTTTTTTTCCTTTTTCTTTGGTCTCTTTGGAGTACAGAGCTAGTTGTCATATTGCTGGGTCAAAGGGTATGCTCAGTTTTAAAGCCTTTTGGGCATAGTTCCAAATTGCTCTCCAGAATGTTTAGATCATTTCACAGCTTCACTAACAGTACATTAGTGTCCCTATTTCCCAAACCCCTTCCAACATTTGTCATTTTACTCTTCTAGCATATTAGCCAAACTGATAGTTGTGAAGTAGAACCTCAGACTTGTTTTAATTTGCATTTCTCTAATCAATAGTGATTAGAGCATTTTTTTCTTTTGACTACAGATAGCTTGGATTTCTTCTTCTGAAAACTACCTGTTCATATTTTGACCGTTTATCAGTTGGGGAATGACTCATATTCTTATAAATTTGATTCAGTTCTCTATATATGTGAGAAATTAGGTCTTTACCAGAGAAACTTCATGTAAAATTTTCCCCGGTTTCCCGATTTCCCTCTAATTTTGGCTGCATTAGTTTTGTTTGTGCAGAAATGCTTACATTTGATGTAATCAAAAGTATCCATTTTACATTCTATAATGTTTCTTCTCTTATGCCTAAATCTGACAGGTAAAGTATTCCATGCTTCCCTGATTTACTTTTACCTTTACGTCTAAACTCATTTTGACTTTATCTTGATATACAGTAAGAAATTGATCAATGCCTGGTTTCCGCCAAATTGTTTTCCAGCTTTATTTTTTGTTTGTTTGTTTGGCTAGGCAATGGGGTTAAGTGACTTGCCTAAGGTCGCACAGCTAGTAAGTGTTACGTGTCTGAGGTCAGATTTGAACTCAGGTCCTCCTGAATCCAGGGTCAGTGCTCTATCCACTGCGCCACCTAGCTGCCCCTTGCTTTCCCATTTTTTGCAGCATTTTTTTGTCGAATAGTAAGTTCTTGTCCCAAAAGCTTGGACCATTGGGTTTCTCAAACACTAGATTACTATGGTCATTTACTATGTCTTGTGTACATAATCTATTCCACTGATCCACCACTCTTGTTTCTTAGCTAGTACCCAACTGTTTTGAGAATTACCATTTTGTAATCCAGTTTGGGATCCGGTACTACTAAACCATCTTCCTTCACATTTTTTCCTATTGGTTTCCTTGATATTCTTGAACTTTTGTTCAAGAATTTTATTATTTTTTCTAGCTCTATAATTCTTTTTGGTAATCTGATTGGTATGGCACTGATAAGTAAATTAACTTAAGTAGAAATGCCATTTTTATATTGGCTTGCCCTACCCACGAGCAACTGATATTTCTCCAATTGTTTAGATTTGACTTTGTGTGAAAGGTGTTTTGTAATTGTGTTCATATAGTTCCTAGGTTTGTCTTGGCAGGTAAATACCCAAGTATTTTATATGGTTTGCAGTTATTTTAAGTGGAATTTCTCTTTCTGTTTCTTCCTGCTGGACTTTGCTTGGTGATAAATAAAAATGATGATAATTTATGTGGGTTTATTTTGTATCCTGCAACTTTGCTGAAGTTGTTTTTTTTTTTGAGTCAATCAGGGTTAAGTGACTTGCCCAGGGTCACACAGTTAGTAAAATGTTAAGTATCTGAGGCTGGTTTTGAACTCAGGTCCTCCTGACTCCAAGGCTGGAGCTCTATCCACTTCACCACCTAGCTGCCCCTGAAGTTGTTAATTATTTCAGCTAGTTATTTAGCTGATTCCCTAAGATTCTGTAAGTACATCATCATTATATCCAACCTATAGTCTTAAAGAGCTAGGACCCTGAGAAGTGAAATAACTTCACTAGGTTCACATAGTCAGTATGTGTTGTAGGCAAGACTTAGACCTTAGATGTTCCTGGCTTCAAGGCCAGCTCTCTGTCCACTGGGCCACACTTCCTATCATGCACTGGAGATACGAAGAGGAAAAGGAAAAAGTATTCGCCCTCAAAAAGCTTATATGTAGCTGGTATACTTGAAACAAATTATTTTACTATTATATAAATAACCAGTTATTAATTTGGGGTACATTTTTTCTTCATTTCCTCATTTTAGGTCAACCCCCAACTAAGAGACCTTACTTCTCTTTAGAGTATAAACAGAATCTAGTCTGGGCAAGTTCTTACCACAGGGAGATGAGCCCCTGTCCTTGTACCTAGAGTTTAGGGTGACCCAGCTCATTAAAGAAAAAAAAAACAACAACAACCAGAGTGGTCTAGATGGAGAAGGATTACCCTGTTCAAATTGCTGGAGGTGGCTGAGTTTCATGATCAAGCCACATTCTCACCAGGATTTGAAGACTTCTAGCCCACCTCCTCATTAAATATCCACCAATCAAGGTTGATTTTCACTTGTCAAGGGCATTCCTTTTTACAAAGGTATTTAAGGCATTTAGTGTCTCAATGGGCTTGTCTTTGGTTATCAAGGAAAACCACTGAACATCAGTTTATTGATTATTAGCTAGTCTAATTAATAAATTGGTTGTTAATAACCCAGAAACTCTGTCTCTGGGGATTTTTCATTCAACACAGCTCCTGTACACAGATATGTGAATAGAGAATCACAAATAACCGAGTAGATGAGGAAAGGCTCATGAAGATGGTTAGACTCAAGCTAACTCTTGGAGGAGCCTAGAAATCCTTCAAGATAGAGGAGGAAAAGCATTCTGGTCATGAGAAAAGTGAAAGAAACCCGTAAAAAAAAAAAAAGCAAAGAGTGGAATATGGAGGATCATGTACTAGAAACAGCATTTATGCAAATTTGCTTTTTTTTTTCTTTTGGCTAGGCAATGGGGTTAAGTGACTTGCCCAGGGTCACACAGCTTGTATGTGTTCTGTGTCTGAGGCCGGATTTGAACTGAGATCCTCCTGAATTCAGGGCCGGTGCTTTATCCACTGTTCCATCTAGCTGCCCCCATTTATGCAAATTTGGTTAGAATATAATGTAAGTGAGTTAGACAGATCATAAATCAATTTAAATATCAAGAAGAGGTGTTTGGGTTTTTTCCTAGAGGCAGTAGGGAGCCAGTGAAGCTTCTTGATCGGGATGGTGAAATAGTCATATCTGTACTCTAACAATGTTGTTGTTTGTCCCTCATTCTTGAAGACAACCATGACATCAAGAAGGTGATGATGGTACGACATGCAAGTGAATTAGATTTAAGGGAGGGAAGGCAGATTGGAGAAGAGTGTGATAAGTGCTAGGGAGAGCAATATCATTGAGATTTTATAAGTGACAATCTCCTTTCATATATTTAAAGTATGTTTCCATTTCCAAGAATTCAATATCCACATCTTTTTTCAGCAATAGTCATATTGTGTGAAGGGAGGTACATTTGAATGCATGAATAACTAAGGCTGTGTTTTCTAGATAATCACTCCCTGTGTTATTGTTTGACCACAAGCAATGATAAAAATTTCCAGATATGTATTGACATGTTCATTTCTCTGTATATCTAGACACATGTGCATCTGTCCATGAATGCATCCATATATGAATATAAGACTGACTGTGTATGGAAAGATAAGTTTAGCAATTATGCGATTTGGTAGGGAGGGGGAGGGTTTTGTTTTTTTTTTTTCCCCCTCTGCTTAGCCAGTGAATTACTAATCTCCTGATTGGAACCAGATTTGAGTGAATTAGGAGCTGAAATTGGAACAGCCACTGCTGTGTGCAGGATGCAAAAAGGAAGAAAATGAATGGGGTATTAACCTTCAACCACTGAATATTAAGCAGCTTTTCATAAGAAAGAAAATATAGAGCCTGCCACACTAAATATTTGGAGCACTTATTGCCAGAATATGATTTCTGTCCTGCCTCAGTCACTGCTCTTCCACTCAGGAACTTGAACAGAGGACGGTGAAGAAGCTCCAGAGAAGGCTAATACAGAACCAGAAAAACATTAGCTCCTGTGGAGAGGAGGGGAGGGAAGGAGGAGTGGGGGCAGGACAAGGTGGTTTGACTGTATGTATGTATTAAATTTGATGAAAATATCACTGCTTCATCAAAGACTAGGCCTGTCTATGAGATTATTCTTACAAACGTTCATCCTAATAATGACCTAGATGGAATATAGAGAAAGGCTTTGCATGGGAAGTCTTGATGACAACAAAGTGAACATGCAGAAAGGCATGTATTTCCAACATCTGAGTAAGGCTTTCACAATTGAGGAATGCTTCAGTTTAGAAAGCACGTCTCCCTATACCAAGCAAAAGCAGTGTAGCCATCAGGTGTCCCTGTGCAGGACAATTGGCTAGGTGTCACTCTTTTGGTTGCTTCAGTTTCTGAGTGTTGTCTGAATATGGATCTGTTTTTTTATCCATTGGTCCAACCCTTCTCCCTCCACCTCCCCAAACCCTTCCTCTACCTTTTGTTTCTTGCTCTGTCTTTCTCCCAGGCTTCTACATGATTCACCTCGGTATACACTGTGTA